>NC_041397.2:196824589-196849266 GCF_900747795.2 Erpetoichthys calabaricus
TATTCCATCCCCCCAACGACTTAGAACGTAAACAAGCTTTTCCCAGCTCATGCCTTGATTGATTATCTGGGAGTGAAGTGGAGTTTTAGAGTAGAAATAATAGATTGTTATTTGGAACACACGCATTTCATATGTGTTGCATTTCTACAGTAATCTGTGTAAACACAATGTTAAAATAGAAACGTTTTATATATTCTACTAGCAAATGACAAAATGTAGGCATAACTATATAATGTATGAAGCCTGAAGTCCAAATATCAAAGAAACACTTTCACAAAAGGTACAAAAAAAAAGCCACCGCCAAAAAAAGCCGCCTTAGTGTGCGACATTGACACGCATTAGCTATCACTGCTTCCGTGGCGTAACAGTATCAGTCGCTGACTGGGAATCAGAAGGTCATGAGTTCGATCCTGCACAGCTCCATTTTGAGAAGTGTTCTTATTTTCACTATTTTAGAATAAAAAGATACATTTGATTTCAGTCTGTAACAGCCGGTGTAATTTATGATATATGTAAAGGTTAGCTTTATTTTTTTTTTAAATTCACTTTTCATTGTCTCAGTCGCGTTCAGGATCCTTCCCTACCACCCCCCACCTGACACTGCTGTTTTCACATAAAGACGCGCTATAGTTCTGCAGTGTATCACGATACATACAACCACGTGTTTTTTTCCCCCAGTATTGCCAGTCCCCACGTGTTGCTGTATGCTCTTTTATACTCCAGGACATGCAGAGGAAAGCATAGTAAAGAGCAGTAACTTCAGCGCTATATGCAATCATCAGACACTCCCCATCTGATGCTGTTTTCACATAAAGATGCGCTAAAGGTCTGCAGTGTACTTGTGACTGCATTGTCGTACCAATGCTTGCGAACTGAAGTGTCTGCATGCACTTTTCGTGGCATTATACGTGTATTTTTTGAGCATGCCAATGTAGCTCAAACACAGGAACATATGTTGATGTAAAAGTATAACAAAACAAGTGCACTTTTATTCAAGACTATAACCGAAGAAAAAAGAAAGCAAGTTACAGTAGACGGTTGATATGACAGCTTGTGTGGTGGAATGCTAAGAACTGCTGATTTCCATTCCGTGCTATATAACTGTTAACATTTGAATCTGATGATTGCATATAGCGCTGTCTTATTCAGTGTGTGCAAGAACATGCAGGTGGCCAGTTGCTGAGTGCTACAACGCACATTTTAAAAAAGGAAAGAGACAAATATATGTGACGTTTTGAAGAAATCATTTTATGACGCGAATAGTACCAATCAGAAAACATCGTCGAAGTAATGCAGTATTATTTGAAAACGAACAGCGTCAGATCGGGTGTGAAGTTATACTGGAGCTGTTTGAGTCAGATCAGAAGCTGAATAAGCTGAACAAGCTCCTGTTCTGACTCTAAGTAAAAAGCATGAATTAATCAACAGAAATAATCGCGACTGACATTTTAAAGTTAACGATTTACAGTGCATACCAATTTATAAATTCAATGTCCGTTTGAGGAAAAAAAAAACCACTTTCTTCAAAGTTGGGAATCGAACTCACGTCTCTGTAACACGGTAGGGCAGCTGTGCTCCAAGTCAGCAAACCGTAGCATTAAGCCACGGAAGCTGTTGTATCATCCTTGAACCTTTTGTGAAAGTGTTTATTTGATGTTTGGACTTCAGGCTTCACAGATTCTATAGTTTATGCCTACATTTTGTAACATTTATTACTAAAATATGAAAAAGTTTCTGTTTTAGCAATGTGTTTACAGCGATTACTGTAGAAACGAAACACGCATGAAATGCACGTATTCCAGATAGCGATCTATTATCTCCATTCTAAAACTCCAGCAGTTCAGTCATTCCCAGATAATCAAACTAGGCATGAGCTGGGAAAACTTAGTGAACGTTCTGTGACGGTGGGGGATGGAACAGCCGGCTGCAATCTGCTCCTCTTAATCGGCACATTTAGAAGACAAAAGAGAGGTGAGAACGGTTTTAAGGTGGACCGGATCTACGAGTTTTTTCGTAGACTCTGGTAATTCTAGTGTTAAATTCCAAAAATAAGATTAAGCAAAGCAAGACAGGAGGTTCAAAGTGAAACCTCTGGCCCAAAATTTCTAAATAAAGTTTATTATAAAGAATTTGTTTAAAGAATTCAAAAATCTAGCAGCACACATAGCAAGGCAAGGAAAAAGGAACAAAAGATTTGCCTGTTCCATAACTTCATTTAAGCAAAATGAGATGATAGCTGCCATCCACATGTGAAAGGCAACACTAGAAATGGTCAAGGAGGCAGACACCAATAAAGTGTAGTTAGAGGGTCGGGTGTGAGGATGCACATGCAACAAAACAAAAGGAAGTACCATCTTGTGTGTGGAAGTTTCTCAAAAATATGTGTAGACTACTGATGCATATAGTTTCATCATCAGTAAAATATGACACTTCCCATTTACAAACATATTCTGTGAAATATAGAAAAATATTAATTATTGCTTCCTTTGTTAGTTTATTTGCCCAAATTATAGAAATGTTTTGCTTTTTCTATATATATAAAAATGGAATGGGTGGGTCGTCGGGTGGGCCTTTTTTTCATTCCGTCGTTTTTTCGACGTTTTGAAAATGTAGAATGATTATTTGATTTTTTTGTTTTTATTTGATCGTGTCTATGTAGCCGCTGTCGTAATAAAGTATCGCTAAAATCGTCATTTATCGTAATTTATTTTTGACGTATAACGTCGACGTCGTCGAGGTCAGTCATACCACTGCAAAAAATCTGCTTACGGTTGAAAGACACGCCCTACTCACTGGACAGTTAAAAACACCAATCAAACTAACGATGACATCAAGTATTACCCAATCAAAAGTAGGAAAGGAGGCATCTTCATAAAATGCGTGTGGGATGATTTGCATGAGACGCTGCTTTAAAAAAAAAATGATACAAAAAATACGGGATAAATCCCGTCCAGTATTGATTGAAAATGGGACGCGCAATTTCATTCTCAAACGCGGCACGATTCCGTATTTTAAAGGACGGGTGGCAACCCTACAGTGCCAGGTAACCACCCATACAATCAGATTGTGATTCAGACTAGGAATGCAATGAATGTAATTACCCCGATCTACATACAAGGCGAAAGTCTTGCAACATTCAAAGATCATGGTTTGGGATAATTACTACTTATTAAGTACAACATTGAACATAAAAGAGCTTATGAAGCCTTGAACCGAAAAAAGCAAGATCTCAGAGATCGTAAAAAAAAAAAAAAGGAGGTAATGTCGTTTTACTCGCTGTAGATTTTACTCAAACATTACCAGTTATTCCACGAGGGAGACCAGCAGATGAACTCAACGCGTGTTTAAAATCCATGCTTCTCCCACGGTCGGTTATATGTCGCGTGTTCTCGGGTAGGTACACCAAAAAATGTATACATTTAAGCATGTAATGGGCAAAGAAAAAATGAGGTATACCCGAAGGCACTGCAGTAGTACTCAATGTAACTTTACTTCTTAAATGTTAATGTTTTACTGTTTAATAATTTATACGCTTCTTATATATTGTTCAAATTCTTTTATCAAAATACCAGTGACAGCGCAATGCACGATAACATGGAGTGAATACACCATACGCATCCGCCCACGGCCACCCTGGTGTGCGCAGATAGGAGTTGATTCTAAAATAAAATAAACATAAAAAGAGTAATACATTCATCACCCATAAAGCTGATAGCAGACGTGACGTATTATATGTGTACCACATTTCAAGTCAATACGTGAAACGGTTTGCAAGCTACATGTGATTTCAAATCCTGGACAGACCAACGAAAAGCCACGGTAGCAAATTATAGAAGAAGATTTTACTGTTTAATAATTTATATTTATATGAAATGTGCTTCTTATATATTACTTCATATTCTCATATGATAATGATGTTAATGTTGTTTATATTGATTTCTATGTTATTGTAAGTGCATCTATGTGTGTATATGTATGTATGTATGTGTATATATATATAAAAAAATATATGTGTATATGTATATATAACGAGCTGTATATACCCGGCGTTGCCCGGGGCAGAAGTAACCTAATCGGTCAAACAGTTACATATATACCAAAGTAAACCTAATCGGTTAAACAGCTTCATATATACAGAAGCGAACCTAATCGGACAAACAGCTAATCTATATACATAAGCAAACCTAATTGGTCAAACAGTTACATAAATACAAAAGCAAACCTAATCGATGAAACAGCTTCATATATACAGAAGCGAACCTAATTGGTCAAACAGTTATGCATGTGCAGAATAATTTTACAAAGATTATGCGTGTTAACAATCATTAAAAAGAAAAGATTCAGGAACTCTTCTTCTATATGTGATGAAGCTGGATGAAGCTGACTTGACGAAGACGTAGGTGGCATAGATTGGTTTTTCTAAAACAGAAGAAAAAAATGAGTATCTATTATTATTTTAAATTAGAATGAAAATGAGAACCTTGATTAGAGATAGATTATCTGTATTAAAATATGTGCATGAATAAACTTTTGGTAACTCTCTAGCAAAAGTTTATTCATACAAATTGGCATGGGATGGCTTTGTGAAAAAGTAAAAATTACATAAAAATAAATTGAGAATGCGTACTTTGATTTGACTGAGATTATCTGTAATGATGAAAAAAAAGTTTACTATGTTTTTTTTTCCATACGGGAAGGATGTAAAACCTTACATAGGCACCCTTCAGCCCGTACTGAAGGGTACTGTCAGATTGTTACTGACTAAAAAACACCCTTTTTATTCCACAGCTACCCCAAAAACCAGTATTGGGCATTACTTTGGGGTGGCAGTAGTTTAGTTATGAAACAGCTGGGTCCTGAAAAAAATCTGTCTTATTAGTGGCTTCATCACATATAGAAGAACAGTTCCGCAATCTTTTCTTTTTAATGATTGTTAACACGCATAATGTTTGTAAAATCATTCTGCACATTCATAACTGTTTGACCAATTAGGTTCGCTTCTGTATATATGAAGCTGTTTCATCGATTAGGTTTACTTTTGTATTTATGTAACTGTTTGACCAATTAGGTTTGCTTATGTATATAGATTAGCTGTTTGTCCGATTAGGTTCGCTTCTGTATATATGAAGCTGTTTAACCGATTACGTTTACTTTGGTATATATGTAAGTGTTTGACCGATTAGGTTACTTCTGCCCCGGGCAACGCCGGGTATATACAGCTCGTACAATATAAAAGTTATTTTTTCAGGTGGGAGATGTATCTTTTTATTTTCCTTACTTTCTTCTTTTAAAAAATTGTTATATGTTAGGTTATTTGTTTAATTGAGTAGTATGTCATTATAGTATTTTGCTTTTTGAAAGATAAAATACAAATTTTAATTAAACAAATATATATTGAATCATTTTTGCCAATCAGCACCACACACTTAAAATGGCTTCTTGAAGAATAAAATGTTACTCTGTTGCAGGTTCATATACATGTGATTGTATTAAGTTTTCTCCTAATATGTATTCCTAAATAATATAAGGCATAAAAATGCAGACAGTAGTTTAACTGCAGTACAGGCAAAATCTTTTGCAGTTTTGTGCAAAAATATTTTAAAAATTAATATAAAATTATCCAGCATTTTTAATTGCACATTTCATATGTAATAATATTTAAGATGACTAGGACAAACAGGTACTACTGGAAGCATGTGAAGCTACTCAATGAGATCTTTCATTTTTGTAAACATGTGTAGCAGAAGAACTCAATGTTTACAGCATTCCTCAACATACAACATTAAAGGTGTACAGTTTTTTTATATAATTCATTAGCACCGGCCACAAACTATAGTATACTAATGTGAAAAAGAGTACAAAGAGGAAATATTTTCTACTGAGAAAAAAAAATCTACTCAGTACTCAACACAATAAATACATTCAAGAGAACAGACACTTTAATACTAGAATAAACAGGTAATACTGATCAGAAAGGCTAAAAGCTATAAATGTGCAACAAGAAAAAAAACAATTAACTAAGACACAAAGAAGTCAAATAGGACAGTAGATGGTCCCAGATTTCAAAACACCTACACTATGATTTCCCTGGGTATTAAAGAGAGCACACTAAAGGCCAGTGTAACCTTAATTGGTCCCATGTGCATCCTGATACTAGCAATTAGGCCAATTAAGGTAAGCCTCATTAAGCAGGATCTCTGCCTGTGTCCCATCAGAGTAATTCTTTACTAAATTACTAAATCAATAAAAGATAATTACAAGAAACAAGACATCACTTTATGGTTGTTAACATCTTGTAAAACAACTGAATTACATATAATTTCATTATTTTTCATGCAAAAAGGTACTTATTTTTGGTCTTTGTTTACCTTATAGCATAATAGAATCATAATGGATATTTTTGAGATTTCACATGGCTTTCCATTTACACACTGCTGAATATAGTCTTCACCAAAATAAACAATGAAAACACCACTACTTTTCCTTGAAGCTGTACTTAACCCAACTGATTCAACCTATCAAATTTTATATAACATAACATTCTCAAATCCAATTAGGCCAATTCAGGACTGTAGCTACCCAAAGTCGATTCTGACAGTATCAGACTCAAGGCAGAAATGATACTTTTTATCATGTTAAGTGTATACATTTTTATTAAGAGTTAATAACACAAATTAAACTGACAAAAATAAGACTTCATCACTGCAAATGAAGATATCTAATAAAAGTGATTTCTTCTTGTGACAATCTACGCAATCACTTATATTTTTTGTATCCCTTTCAAAGAGCTAAATCTAAATGGTTCCCATCATATTACAGGTGGAAAATGGTTGCTTTACTACACTCTTCTTGAAAACACCAAAATTTTCCAATGAGAAACTGCAAAAGCAAATGAAAGTCTAAAAAAAGTATATAAAAAAAGGACATATAATAAGTATGTATGTATATGTCACGTGCAGGAGCTTCCAGTAATGCAGAGGGAAGACGATGTGTGAAGTACAACCACTAATCTTTTGTCCACTTCAATCTCTAAAATGGAGGAGAACCCTCAGGAAAAAACATGACATCTATTGCAGTTTAAAGCTGTAAGTCCCACCTCCTCCAGTCTATCCTATGTGTGTATACCTGTAAACCTTGCTGCCTACCTGGAAGTCAGCATTTACTTTGGAACTAGATGCTCAAAAGGATAGAGCTCCAACTTCCAGATACCTTTATTAGCTCATGGAAAGTTGTGAAAACTGGCAAAAGATGGCAGACCATTTGATTTATTTCCTTTTCCTTTCATCTGGGCATGAAACAAGATTTTCTCCAAAGCCAAACACTCCATTCCCCTGTTAAAAAGGTAAAGCAGCAGTTTGCCCTGAAAAAGTACAAGTCTTGCTTACTGTAAGAGGCCTTGCTCGTGGTTCTTTGCAGATTTTCTTGGAAATACCATAGGAGTATTTCCTCAATAAGCTGCTCAATTACCATGGGTAGAGTACTATGACAAGCACTTGGGATGTAAGATTATATTTTACAGAGAAAGTATTAATTTAAATAATGTATGCAGTTATTTCAAATTGTTAAGTTTCATATTTGAATGTTCCTTAGAAGTTGTGTTGTAAGATTGCAGCTAAATTTACCTTAACTGTGGGGCTTTTCTGCATTGTGTTGGCGCTGTTGGAGATACAGAAGAACAAAGGAGACATAAATAAAGATGGTCTTTGAGAGGGGACTTAACATATGCATGGTCTTTCTGTGCCTCTAACCACCACCAAAAGAACCCTGTATACTACAATTACATATAAAATGCCCCACAGACAATTACGTTTTATGCAATCTTAGAGTTTCCAAATATGATAGCACAAATAACCTTAAAATAGAAAATATCCCTCTCTAAATGTACAAATTATCTGTGACAACAGGCTAAAACATAAGAAGCTTGTGACCAAGTTGCTAAAAACTAAACGAGCAGTGGCCATATGGGTGAAATGAATTGCTGAGCATCGGACAGAAGAAGGAGAGTTTCATAGTGTGTGGCTTTTGGATAACAGGATGTCTCTATTTGTTAATTATCCCTTACGATATAGGCAATGCATGTACACCAGAAATCGAGAATTGTATTGGTTTGTAAATAGTTCAAAGTTTTGCATCAGTCAAGTAGAGCCATACAGAACTCTTCTGGATTTGTTAACCTAATGCCACCTCATCAGTCTTCCACTAACAGCTCTTTGACACCATAAATTAACCACTACTTAGTAAGGTTTTCCTGCATTGTCAACCTCGGTCCCTAGTTTGCTAATAATTATTTGCTAGAGTTTTTTGCAGTGAATTTGAGAGTTTTGCCGGTGACCTTGTTCACCAAATTTTTTCCCTGAAAATATGCTGTGCAGCCAGCCTAGGCAAACTTTTATATTTGTATATCCCCAGCACCCCATAATGTTTTGCAAGGTCAGCTTGATGTCACAGGGCAGTAGCAGCCAATGTTAAATAGGATTGGTGAGAATGCAGCTTTGATCTCTTGCATCATAGGCTCAGAGTTAGCCATACCTCATTGGCTTGTATGCAGCTCTTCCTTCTTTCATGCTCTCCCCTACCCCTCCTGTTAGTAGACAGCATCAGTCCTTCATCTCCCAGATACTGGTGTGTAAGAGGCCCCTCCCGCCCAGCTACTGCCAAATCTAGCACGTAAATATGCACCTGGCAAAGTTGTCGGTGATGCAAATCCTGCTCTCTAGGCTGGTGGACACAGCCTCCTCTCTTTCCACTAGCTGACAGTTCATTATCGTAATGTTTTTGGGGCATTATCACAAACTGGTAGCTGCAAATATTCTAATTAAATGTTTTGAAGGCTTTATCAGTTTTATTCTAGAAAGTGTTTCATACTGAATAAGTGACAAGATTTGTCTTAATTACCAGTATTATGACTTTGATTGTAATTATCTATATATATAATTCACTAAGCCGCCGACAAGTAGCCACCCATGGAAAGCACGCACCGCCGACAAGTAGCCAACCATGGAAAGCACGCAAGACAGCCACGCCCACCGTATATAATTCACTAAGCCGCCAACAAGTAGCCACCCATGGAAAGCACGCAAGACAGCCACACCCACCAACTCTTAGACCGTTGGATACGACGACAACTCGCAGAGCCACACCCACCAATTTGGACGCAGCAACTCACAGAGCGGGGCGTCATTCACGTTCGTCTCTGCTACACTCCACGCCAATATATATGTTATAATTCACTAAGTCCATGGCAAGCAACACGCACGCAAGACCGAGCCATGCCCATCAACAATTCACTAAGCAGCCGATCATGGCACACGCACTACAGAGCCAACAATTCTCACGAGAGTGAAAGCATTTGCCAAGAATGTTTTCTTTAATCAAGAACGAAAGTCGGAGGTTCAAAGATGATCACATACCGTCGTAGTTCCGACCATAAACGATGCCGACTGGCGATCCAGCGGCGTTATTCCCATGACCCGCTGGGCAGCCATTACTCCCACTGGCATGCCTCCGCATAAAGTCAAACTTAAAATTGGTTTAGTCATCATGCTTCTCAGAAACCTCATGCCAGCAAGAAGTCTCTGTAAAGGCACTAGACTGACTGTTCTCAGCATTCACCACAATGTACTGGGGTGTAAAACAAGAGGCGCGTGAGAGAAACACACACACACGCGACAGAGACACACACACACACGCGAGAGAGAGAGAGAGACACACACACACACACACAGGCGCATGCACGAGAGAGACACACACACAGGCGCGCGAGAGACAGACACACACACACACACACAGGTGCGTGCACGCGAGCGAGAGAGAGAGAGACACACAAACAGGCGTGCGAGAGAGAGAATCCCTGACCCCATCAGATTCAAATTTGCCTTTTACTTTTACACGCAGACAGTTTCCTGTTAGATTGGCCTTCGCAATGACAATTAATAAGGCACATCGACACACTTTCAAAACGCTATGCCTGTATCTGCCAAACCCAGTTTTCAGTCACGGACAATTGTATGTTGCTCTCTCTAGAGTTCCATCATCTTTTCATTCAATTACAGTTGTATCCTCAAACCCACCCCAATTGGACAACTGTGTCTTTCAGGAAGTGTTCACCCATCAATACATAATTATGTGGCGTATGCTACGCCACGGGTTGGCTAGTTTATCATAATATTGTAAGACACTCCGGTATGGAGCAAGCTGCAGCCAGTCTATTCATTTAAAAACTGACGACAAAAAATTATCATTGATGCACAAAACCCATCAAAGTGAAGCCTACAGAAGAAAAAAAGAAAAAAAAACTCAAAGTTTTTCAATGCTTTTCTGATTTGGATTTGCAGAGAATAGACTGTAGACTTACACAGAATAAGATGAAGTCTTACATACACCATCTGGTAATCTTTCATTGCTGAGAGAACAAGGATTTAGTTTACAAATATTTATATAATCTGCATCCTTGTACTACCTGATTGCCCCTCCCATTTACTGCAAAAAATTATAACATGCAGTTATAAACAAATGGTTCAAGGTTCTGGTCTAAGAACTATAATACTGTTAAAAACTATTACTAAATAAAACAAATAGCAATAGCACTTTTCAGAACTTGGTGAAAAGCAAGAATATAAAAACAGCATTTATGAAATAAGAATATTGGTAATCTCAGGTTGATTGCTGTTTTACCACTACCTGTAGATTAATACACAGTTGCAAATTAGCTTAACCTCAGATACAGTGCAATTGGCTCTCTACCTCTTGTCATCACACAAGGTCTGCTTTGGCATGGTCTTAATAGTTATATATCGTATTTTGTGACTAGAGACTTGGATAGTTCAGATAACTGATAGACTGAAGTACTGTTGTAAAATATTCTATGACGTACTGTTGTAAAATATTCTATAACTTTCTTGTTTGTTGTAGCGCTGCTGCCTCGCAGTAAGGAGACCTGGGTTCGCTTCCTGGGTCCTACCTGCATGGAGTTTGCATGTTCTCCCCGTGTCTGTGCGAGTTTCCTCCGGGTGCTACAGTTTCCTCCCACAGTCCAAAGACATGCAGGTTAGATGTATTGGCGATTCTAAATTGTCTCTAGTGTGTGCTTGGTGTGTGGGAGTGTGTGTGCCCTGCGGTGGGCTGGTGCCCTGCTTAGGGATTTGTTCCTGCCTTGTGCCCTGTGCTGGCTGGGATTGGCTCCAGCAGACCCTGTGTTTGGATTCAGTGGGTTGAAAAATGACTGACTGAATAGATCTTTCTTTCAATTTCGTTTTTATAAAATGGACTTTCACTTATAAACAAGGAATGCCGCACACTGATTACAAAGGCATGGCATAAAATTTTCCAGAGACTCTTAACTGAATTCAGCATTGCAGTGTGCTGTAGCTTATCCTGGCAGTACTGGACAAAAGGCAAGAACCCAGCCATGGAGAAGGAACATGTCCAATACAGGCCCCGTTCCACATACACCGACCTAATACCAATTCTGGCCAATTTAGAATCGTCAATTAACCTAACACACATTGGAATATAGGGGTGGCACAGCGGTGCAGTGACAATGATACTGCCTTACAGTAAGGAGATCAGGGTTCAGCTCAGGAGACCTGAACAGAGTTTGCATATTTTCCCAGTCTCTGTGTGGGTTTCCTCCAGATTCTCTGCTTTCCTACCACAGTCCAAAGACATGCAGGTTAGGTATACTGGTGATGATAAATTGGCCCTAGTGCGTTTGGTATGTGATGTGTGTTTGTCCGCCCTGCAATGGGCTGGTGTCCTGTCCCAGGTTTGTTCAGGCCTTGCACCCTATGCTAGCTGGGTTAAGCTCCAGCACCCTGGTCTGGATTAAGCAGGTAAAAAAAATGACAAGACATAGAGATATGATTAAAAAAAAAAATGAAGTACCCAGAAGAAAACCCAATAAAGTATAAAACACAATTTTGATAATAAAAGCAAAGACATAATATAGAGTACTATTGGAACACCTTGCTGTTATTAATGTATTTTCTTTTTATATTACCTTTTTGCGGTTTTTGTTCATGAATATGTTAATATCACAACGAATTTTGTCTTGGTCTTGGTAAATTTCAAAATGATCATCTTTTGTGTATAACATAATAGATTAGTATTTTTTATGTGCCCAAAGGCTTTTGGGCCTCCCCATGATGTTGCAGCTAAGGAAAAACCCTCAGCGCTTATATTTGAAAAAAAGGTGATCAATCATTGACTGAAACATTCATCAATGTTATGCTCTGCTGTCATCCCTTCCTTGGTTTTGTGGAGTTGTACATTTTTGTCAATATTTTTTTTCTGATCTTCTGGTGACATATAGAATTTTATTAGAGGTTTGGCTTGTTATTTTAGGTATTTGATTCTTGGGTTATGGACTGGTTTTGCTATTTTGGTTTATCTTTCAGGCATCCCTTTCAAAATTTTGTTCTTGTTTAAAATATAGTGTTAAATAAGTCTTTTAAAATATGAAAAGAGTTTGTTTTTGTCATTAGGTGTGGGGTTTGGCATTTCACCAATTGCCTATTTAGACTTTAGAATATAAAGGTTCCTCCCTATTTTTCTCTTGGTTCTGTGCAGGCCTTAAGCCTGTATCTTGAGATTTGGGGAAGGGCCAATTTTGATTCATTGGTCTCAGATGGCGCGCTGGGTTAGATTTTAGAGGCCTGCCTCAATTAGAGTTTCAAGAGCCTGTTAGATCATAATATAAAATCTAAGTATTATTTACAAATGTATTACATACTGTTGCTTTAACACCAATAAAACTTTATTAAAACATTAAAATGTATTTAGTCCCAGATTCCAACTACCCTCGATCAGTTACACTCTGTAATAAAAAAAAAAAATGATAATGTCCGACAATGGTATACTTCTCTTAGCAATGACGCATTCAGTCTAAGGTAACAGAAAGAAAATGGAATCATCTTAATTACTACCAACAAATAATTGATCGAGTTGTTAAAAAAAACCTAATATGTAAAAATAGAGATAGTGTCAGCATCAATAATGCTAAATTAATGAATATTAAGACTATTTCCTATAAATGCGGAGACCAAATATGTTTCTGTAATATTGATAGGTAGTTCATTCAAGAATTCACAGGCCCTATAGCTAAGCGTTCTGTCACAAACAGTAATTGTATCTATCCCAAAGATTTTAAGCAGTTCTGCATTTTGAGACAACAAAATTCTCTCTGGAGTAAACACATTAATATGTTTTTTAAAGTAAAAGAGACTATACCATTTATGATACTATGTCAAAAGATTTTTTTTAACAGACCCTAAACTTAGAAGAAAGCAAGGGTAGTAATTTAAGAAAGAGTAACTGTACATAGCCTTTTAATTGTTTAAATCCTAGGTGTATAAGTGTATATTTCTTTATCAATAACAATGTACTTCTCAATTAGATCTTGTAAATATGATGCTATCATCATCTTAACTTACATCTAGGTACTTAACACATTGTTAGAAACAGGACTTAAATAATTATTAGAGATTAATTTTAATAGAGGCCAATGCTTCCCCAGAGGCTTGTGTGTGGACAATCTTGGAAACGCTAAGCAGTTTTTATAAGGACAAATTATCTTGTATGTTTTACATAAAAATAAATTGGAGACTAGAAAGGCATTACATCTAGTTATGGAGATTTTCAAACTTGATCAAGAATATATCTCCAAAGTTGGCTCTTTAAATGGAATTTAAACTTTTGACTACAAGAGAATCAGAAAAAAATCATTTTTAAATATAGAATAGGCCAATAAGATTCTACTTTAACAAATACACAAAAAGGGTTGACAATGCAATAAAACAGAATAATAATATAGTTGAAAATAGTTAGGAAGCACAAAGAAGTATTTATTTAAAGAATGAATCAAGTCCTTGTACACTTCAGTGTGCAGAAGATTCAGTGTCCAAGGATTTTTTTGTTAAAATACAAATACCATACCTCCCTCCTAGTTCAGAAGAGCTTGATAAACCTCCTCTGAAATACAAGATGCTATAACTCATTGTAGAGCAGAAAAACGGCAGGCCAAGATGGCTTTCCAATAAAATTTTGTAAAAGGTTGTCAAAAGACTTAGTGCCATTTTTAGCAATGTTTGAAGAAGTTAGAGAAAATAAAATACCAATTTCTCTCCTGAACAATGATGTTAAGATACTGGTAAAATCATTAGCTAGAAGAAACGAGAAAGTGCTTACCTCTGGGATTGGCCCAAATATATATGCATAGATTAAATTTACTGTACACTAGTCCAAAAAGTCTCAATCTGTATTAATATGGGCTCAGATTTTAAATTAGAATTGGAAAAAGATAAGGGTGTCCGTCACCAATGCTTTCTACAACTGTCATAGAAACTAGGGCTGTCAGACTTGATGTTGCTATTTGAATTTGAATTTATTTAAACATCGGTCTTATTCAAAGGTAAAAGTTAACTTTTGATTGTCAAAGAATGGTTGTTTGTTTTATCAACACTAACTCTGGCACCGCGTTTCCCCAGATAATGCAAAGCTGTATTATTTTACTGATCTTTTTTTGTGTGCTTCATTTCCACAAGCAGCCCTTTTGTAATTTTGAACAGTTTATGTTAATTAGCAAAATATACAGCCAGGCCCCTTCACAACAGTTTTCTTTTTTTTCCCATCCCAATACTCTAAACTGTGATCTACAACTGTACTCTGAGCAGTTTTTCTAAACCTTCTCTGGTACCCTAAAAGTATTGTTTTGCATCTGATTCTGTCCCATTCACTCAAAAACTTGGAGATTTCAGACTGTACAATGTGAATAATTTAATTAAAGCAAATGGGACAGAACTGTCATAATTTTAATATTTTTTATTTCACTGCTTAAAAGACCCACTTTAAATACCCTAATCAGCCAATATGCCTTGTTACAATATTACCCTTTGGCTTACATGGCTGCTGGCTTGAAACATAATGCCTAAAACAATAAGATGCACACAAAAATAAAGAGAAAGTAAAATATGTGTCAGAGCGCATTTTCAAACAAATTCAAGAACTAATACAAATTGCAGTAGGCTCAGAAAAGTTACTAGAGAACAATAGAAACAGTCTCAAGTGAGGGCTGAGGGTTTTTTTTTTTCTAAACAAATTTACTCCTATCTCTTTCTTCTGGATTGACTTCGAAGTAAATTGTTGTATGTTGTTATGATGTTATTGCTTGATTGATCTGTATGCCTTATAATATGCAGCTCTTCAAAAATAAAATAAAAAAATGAAAAAACAGGAAAGGAAATTTTTCTTTACAAATAAATCATGACCAAGAAAAGAGCTTACATAGATTACCTGAAGATAATCAATAAATAGCCTCAGGTGACTGAGGACTATTTACATTTGCAATGCAAAAGTAGATGTGACTGCATGAGCCCTCTGGGTACTAATTAAGAAATACAAGATGAACCACTGTAAAAACTTGCTTAGCTAGTTTGACTACCTAGCATTTATGATTTTCTACAACATAATTTTAATTTGTGATAGCTGAGATAAAGCAACTCCCAATCCAAACTTAGAAATATATACTTCAAACTCAAACAGACCTGAACTTGGGGCATGAACTTCATTAATGGTTTCTTTAAGGTTTCAAATGTCTCTTTATCTTCAGTCCTTTTTGATTAATGCTGCAATTGGTGTTTAAAAAGTACAAAGTATTTTATTGAAATGGTTTTACAACTGGCTGATCCTACACAACTCTGAACTTGTTTAATCGAGGAAGACACTAGCCTGTTCATTGAAATCTATTGGAATCCCTTCAAAAGATATTTTTTATCGATTGAAAAGAATGGACCTTACATGGAATTCTAAATTTTATGCTTTGTCTCACTCACTGTGCAATGCTGTGTCACAAAAAATGACAGGCACCCACATCTCCATTACTCTTGCTCTGTCTCACTCATGGCAGCTGAGAAGAAGCAAAATAACCTATCATCTATGGGGGAGGAACTAAAGCTTTAGATTTGTCAAAAAATTTTGATCACCCATATCACACACGTATGCATGGGAGGCAACTGATGGGCTCAAAAAGGGATAATTCCATGCCAGAACAGGGGGTGGCAGAGTGCACTGATCCTTCCTCTTTTTCATTGGCAGACCAACTACAGGAAATTTTGCCCGGACTAGATGACATCACTTCCAGTTCTGGGCCCGATGACATCACTTCCCCTGCCTGACTTTAAAACCACCATGTTTGCCTGTCTGTGTTGTTCGATTGTTGGACTGAAGTCTGTTAAGACCTGTTTCACTTGAACCAAAATCTTCAAACTTGGCAGCCTATTTCAAGTATACAGGTGGTTGCCCCCAAACCTTTTCCTGTGTCTTGTGGAATCCTTTCACACCGGTTTTCAAAGGATCGACATTTTAGAATCACACGATACTGAAAACATCGATATCACGATGATGGGTGCATGTCTGTCCGTATGTGTATGCGTCTATCTGCATGTAACAGTTTCTTCAGGACGGTCTAGAGCTAAAATGGCTGGACGGAAAAATACCACACTCAAAACTTAAGCCTGTTATGAGATGATGATGTGCCGATTAATTTTTGTCCAAAATCATTCAAGAGAAAGAGGCACTCTAGAGGAACCCTCAAATACCATAATTTTGCAATTAATTATGAATTCTTGTCATCAATTGTTATCGTAATGATGTTATGACCACAGAGATCAACATCAGAGCAGTAAATAATTACTGAAAAGTTATAGAATAGTTTGTGTAATTTGGTTCCTAGAATGCAAAGCCTACTGATGCTCACGTCCAATTTATTTTGCTCTCTTACAGTAACTATAAAGAACAGTGGCATGAGACAGAATGAGACATCCCTCCCACAGATACACACTATCTCCATCACATACACCATGCACACCATCTTGTAAGTAGATCTTGCCTAGCACACTGTGATTTTTGTGAAAAAGTATACTCTACTTTTCTTGCTCTATTAGACTTCTGCTAGGTCATAGATCAGCCTTTGCCGTAATGCATGAAGCGTAACTCTACATAAATGTTCATTTAAAGCTATGACCATACAGTACATTTCTATCTGAAGCAACAGAATAGTCCCCAGTCGTGTAAGTCATCACTGAACTACAAAGGTATAGGAAGTTCACCATTTTTTAGTAGCAGTGTAAGTGATTTTCCACTATAGATGTAAGAAATGAAGATCTGCTATACATACAGCATATGATTACTTTAATTCCTGGAAAAGATCAAAAATATCTATATAGACCATCACAAATAAATAATAGTTGACAAAAGCTTGAAAAATTGCTGAAGAAGCCTTGTGTCCTATGATTGCTGGGAAAAGGTTATGTTGCACTCTAACCCTGAATTGGATAAGTAGGTTATGTGTATGTATGAATGGACGGTATATTAAGAATGATTAATGCATATAATTAATATGGAATGATATTTCTATCATAGTAATTGCAAAAAAATAAATTGAAAACAAGCAAAAAAACTTTTTATGCTATAAATCAAATAGCACAGTTGTAATGCAAAAAACAGCTAATTAAAAATTGTCCATCTCAATGTATTAATTATTTGCTTGCAAAGTAATAATCAATAATGGTTCCATAATGATCTTACTTCTTCCCAAAATGACAATACAGTACGGGTTTGAAGACTATTAAATTTACCAATCTGGAAAACAAATTGTTACCAGCAAATCACCACAAACTAAAATAAAAAGGTAGTGTGGCTAAGGTAACAGAATTGTCATATGAACAACTTAATTCTTCTTGAATGTTCGACCAACACGCAACATGCTGCTGTTACAACTTGCATAGAAGTCAAAATAAAGAAGAAAAAAAAAGACTGAGCCCCAATAACACTAGATACTGTAATTAATAACCTAAAAAGAAGGTTTATATTTAGACAAAAACAACAAATAATCAAACAAAAAAGAAATCTCTGTTTTAACAAACGGAATTCTAAAGATTTTTACCAATATTAATTACACAACAAGTGTGAAAGCCAAAAATTAGACCTACTACAAAACAGGGATTACCCATAAAAACAAAAATTATACATTAAACACCTTCGCCTTTACCTTAATTTATTGCCAAAAGACAGACATTATCAGAAAAGATGGAGTCATTAGAAGTGACTGGAAGGTTCCACCCCCTTGTGGTCAACAAGAGGAGAAAGCAATAAGTAAAATAAAACAATTAAGAAAAATAACTTCAAAACAATTAAAGACTATAATTCACGCAAAAACATGTTGACGTTAGATTGCAGTTAATATTAACAACTATTAACTAGGAAGCTAACAAACTATTTTTAATATGCTTAATAAGTAAAATAAAATAATATTAATACAAATGCATAGCAAAAAATGTTACAGAAAAGGTGCAAAATATTGTAAAATGTGTTATTACAGGATAAATGACTTTCACTACTATGATCTGGAGACAAAGTCAAAACTTTTTAAATTAATTTCAATGAACTTCATTTTTATTAAACAAGTCATTATTTCTTTGATTAGAGAGTTCTAATCTCACTTTATGAAGTGGGAGATGGTTGAC
Source organism: Erpetoichthys calabaricus (assembly GCF_900747795.2). NCBI lineage: Eukaryota > Metazoa > Chordata > Cladistia > Polypteriformes > Polypteridae > Erpetoichthys > Erpetoichthys calabaricus. The sequence continues at coordinate 196,843,108 of NC_041397.2, forward strand.
ATTTCTGGCACACACTGCCCTCACAGATGTTATTTCCAAATTGAGATGGGCCAATTTGGCTGCATGAATAATAACTAAATCTAGGCATCATGCCAAAAGTTCTCTTCAAGCACAATGTATGGAGAAACACATACTTTAACAGGGCCTCTCCCAGATGGATAATATATTATTACGCATGATTACAGGATCTACAGCAAACAACCCACCCCTAAATCAGAACAGCAAAGTGCAGAATACTGATGATGAGATGATGGAATATTTCTCTTTTCATTTACTTGTCTTACGATATACACTTGCTATGCTTAATAAAGACTTCCCCTAAAAAATAATAAGCCCAAACACGCATTTTGTGTAAGACAGTTAGTTCTAATTACTTATAAATAAAGCACTTCAGTTATTTAATAGAAAAGAAGTTGTGACTAACAAAATATTTCTTGTTTCATTGTACCTTTCACAAGACAATTTACATATTAGCTGCTGGTCTTTAAGAAAGATAAAATATTGACCAATCAAGTATAACACATTCCACTACTTGATTTTCATACTGAATGATTAAAGTAGTATCTTAATTTTAGGCACTGCATTATGCAAGTGTAAAAGCAGACAAGCTGCTGTAGCTGCACGGTCTCTTTACAGGCTGCATCTGAAATTCAGTGTATCCTACAAATGGATGTAAATTAGCTGTATCGGTAAAGAATAAAAAGGGAGGCATCCAAATGCTAGAAACATCCTCTATATTACTGAACAATACGGCTCTTGTCTGAAACACTAATAGAGTTAATATTTAGAACAGCATTTGTTTTCCCAGTCTATATTTTATTTAGTTTTAAAGAGGCTTGAGAAAATCACAAAAGTGTTGCTTCCATTTTTAAATAAACACAGACAGACAAACAGAACAGATGAGACATATAAAAAAAATCCATGACTGCTTGGCAGTGGTGCCACATTTGCATAGCAGTAACAACGGGGGCTGAACAACAACAAAAAACATGACAATTATAATGAAACAAGAAACAAAGAAAACGCTAAAATTGATGGGAAGTGATTCGTTCGAATGACTACTTCAGAAAGACAATTTGAGTCTTTTATATTTCCCCCCCAAATATTCAAAAAAGAATTGATATAAATTACGATAGTCTAAGACCACATTATAGAAAAAAAAGCCCTAACCCTGGTTTGCATAGCGATTGTGCTGGAAGAATAATTAATGAAGGCAACTAATGTAATCTGTTAAACAAAGTTCATTACCGCATGATGTAAATGAGTTTCTCCCCAATGATGTCACTGATTGGCTGGGATGTGGAGTTGCTGTTTCATACAGAGCACCAGGGCCGGATTGGCTGCTAGCTCTCCTGGTTACTAGCTGGCTGGGCAGCATTCAAGCCAGACACCAGCTTGTCTCTTGTTGTCGTTTGAAGCAAATCTTGTTCAACCCAGCTGTGTCTCCATAGCAGTGGCACCCTGAGAGAGGCTCCCTTCAGCTTCCCACAGCTCTTGTTTGCAAGGCAGCTGCCGCTGTGAAATACCAGCCCTTGGCACTGAGCCCAGACTGCGTTCTTTTTCTGCACAACTTTGATCCATCTATAAAACAAAACAAAAAATAGTAAAATGGCAGCCTTGTGTAAGCTGCTAAAAAAAGCAAAATTATGTATGAGTAAATCGGCATCAGTTTGCTTTTTAATTTTTTTTCTCCATGATCATTTCTAGAAAAGAGAAAACACTTGCTTGTAGCATGATCTGTTAAAATGAATATATAAAAAAAATTAGCCTCTTAGTCGAAACACTCTTCTTTGCATATCTTTGACTCTAAAAAATAGTCTTCAATCTTTTCTCCATTAAAACCATAAACGGATTGATCAAGATTCTCAAATTATTTATTATTATTTTAAAGAATAGCCATGTCACCACTATGATTTGCTAAACGAGGGATCTTAATTTGCATATTTAAGTCTGCAAAATGAAATGGGACACAGTAAGAAGAAGGAAAAAAAAAAAAGAAAAAAAAAGAAATGATATCAACTTTACCAGACAATGGAGCACCTACAGGCTTCCCCTTAGCTAACTCCTTTATACCACTCTGCAGACAGTGCTGCAGACAGTGGCCAATCGGTAAGCTGCTTTTCACAGCTGTGATACCATAGGTGCACTGGACATATTGTCCTTTCAGACCCTAAATGCAGTTTACCACTTACTGTAAAAGGCACAGCTTTTTAATAATTACTGGGGAACGCTTGTCTAAGATGACACTTGCTTTAATTACACCATACTTATTAAAGCAGGCTACGGTGCCAGAGGTTCAATTTTCTACTTGCATGTACATTAATATGCACGGGTGTGCCTCCATGTTAAAATATTAGACATGCCAAGGAAACGTTGCAAATTGTTTCGAAAACCGTTAACGTAATGAGCGGCTTGTACATTTAAATACACTGATTGATTACTTGGATAAATGTAAATACGCTAGAGCAGGGAGGATAAAAACCACAATCATTTTGGTTTTTTTTCCCCGGGAGGAAGTATCAAATAATGAATGCATGTAAATTAATTTGCATGCGTCTCCTCTGGAGATTTATTTCTGACTAACTAATTAGCAGGATGCAAGTCTGCAAGGCAAAGCAATGTCAAAGCAGTCACACTTCAATGTCGCAAAACTGCAGTGTCATTTTGTGTTTACCTAAATCTATACACAAAACACATTTTACTTGCCAGCATGATGTATTTGCCAAATACTGAGTCTGCCGCTGACAAGGAAGCCCCTTCATGCTAATTTGTGTGAATTTATGCACACAGGATTTACATACTCATGAGTAGACACACTTACTGCCATATTAGTCAGCATGGGAACATAAGGCAGTGTTTTAAATAAAACATTGATTTCTGGGAACTGCTTGTGTTTTGTAATTCAAAATTTTACTCTTTAAAAATGAAACAGAACAAGATGCAGGCTTATTCCTCTTCAAGAGATAGCATATACAGCATGAAAAATATTCCCATGGATAAAGAATGGATGTCCTAATAAAAAAACATCCCTGCTGTTTCCATTCTTCTTTTTAAATCGGTTCTTTTTGTTAACTATAAATTAAATAAAACAGCAGTTTCCAATGGGTGGGTTCTTCATGCCCGCTGTATACATTTTATCCTCTTTCATTGTAAAAATTTTTTTTTTTTTTTTTTATATATAAAAACAGAACACAATTGAAGACTTAATGCTTCCAAGTACATTAAACTCTATTCAAGTACAACACAACACAGATCTAATATTAATGCAGTCTGGCTCCCAGGGATATCGCTAATGAATGACATGCAGGGTATTAATCACACTATACAAAAGAATCCTGTGTTCACTATCCTTATATATATATATATATATATATATCAGTATCCTATTGAGGCCAGATGCTCTATTCTCCCTTACATGGGTAGTCTATACTAAAGAAGGGCACATTTCAATGTGGGAGGTGTCAATGTGATCCAATTTTGGAATTATCATAGTCTATTGCAAAATTCATTTGTAACTCACTCCTTCAGGGAAACTTTAGCCTGTCAGTCTTTATTCTGGCAGGCTAAGAGACTTAAACTCCAGTGAAGGAATCTGATTATCTTTCTGTTGCTTAAGGAGATTAAAAAATAGTTTAGGGCAACATATAAGAAATGAAAGGTTTGTGCACATTTTGTGAAAGACTTTAATACACTAGATTATTCAGTCATCTTATTTAATGCAGACAGTGAGGCTTAGTAGCAAAGGCATTAGTGAAGGTTGCAGGCTCATTCACCAATACTGATCGTGTGACCCTGAGTCATTCACTTAAAGTGGTAGTGCCTCAGTTATAGAAGTCAGCATCTAAGAGAATGGATTATGCATTTGTGAGACTAAAAGCATCATAAACAGAATATAATTAAATAAACTGATTGATTAAATGCATAGCATTGCAGCCTACATTACCACATTGCAACAGTGTTGATGGGAACAGGCCATTCTGAATCACGATAGCTTGTCAATGTGTTTCACCCAATTACTCCAAAATAGCAGAAAACTGACTTTTAAATTTCCATAAAGTCATACCACAATAACTGGGTAAGTTAATCCTTGTATCTGCAGTTCTCTCGGTGAAGAAAAAAACTTTTGAAAATCATGTGAAAGCTAACCTTAACTAGGTTCTCTCTCTGTGTTCATATTCTTGTTGAAGAACGATTTCTAAATACATGAAGTAAATTCCCTTCATAATTTAAATACTTCAGTCAAGTAACCTCTTAATTTCAATTTGTTAAATCTAAAAAGGTTTAAAGGAACTAGACTTTGAACCTCAGTGTTGCCAGATCAGTATGCGTGTGTAAATATATTTTATCCACAAAGAATGCACAGTATGCTATATTATATATATATATATATATATATATATATACACACATATATATTCATAGCATTTCGTAGTCTGAATCACAATCTGATTGTATGGGTGGTTACCTAGTTGCGAGAAGAAGATCATAGAATGTTGCATAGTTTACTGTCAAATAATGTAAAGAGTATGCAACACGTGTTTCGCCCTTATTTGGGTTCATCAGGCATACACACTCACTGCACCCCTCTCGGGGATCGAACCGCAGACGTCAGCGTCAGAGGCGAAGGTTCGATCCCCAAGAAGGGTGCTTTGAGTGTGTACACCTGACGAGCCCAAATAAGGGCGAAACATGTGTCGCATACTCTTTGCATTATTTGACAGTAAACTATGCAATATATATATATATATATATATATATATATATATATATATATATATATATATATATATATATATATATATATATATATATATTATATACACACACATACAGGTGCTGGTCATAAAATTAGAATATCATGACAAAGTTGATTTTTTTCAGTAATTCCATTCAAAAAGTGAAACTTGTATATTAGATTCATTCATTACACACAGACTGATGTATTTCAAATGTTTATTTCTTTTAATGTTGATGATTATAACTGACAACTAATGAAAGTCCCAAATTCAGTATCTCGGAAAATTGCGAAAAGGTTCAATATTGAAGACACCTGGTGCCACACTCTAATCAGCTAATTAATTCAAAACACCTGCAAAAGCCTTTAAATGGTCTCTCAGTCTAGTTCTGTAGGCTACACAATCATGGGGAAGACTGCTGACTTGAAAGTTGTCCAAAAGACGACCATTGACACCTTGCACAAGGAGGGCAAGACACAAAAGGTCATTGCTAAAGAGGCTGGCTGTTCACAGAGCTCTGCGTCCAAGCACATTAATAGAGAGGCGAAGGGAAGGACAAGATGTGGTAGAAAAAAGTGTACAAGCAATAGGGATAACCGCACCCTGGAGAGGATTGTGAAACAAAACCCATTCAAAAACGTGGGGGAAATTCACAAAGAGTGGACTGCACCTGGAGTCAGTGCTTCAAGAACCACCAATAAATTTGGAGCCAATCATACGCCTCCCTGATGGTATTGCATGATGGTTAAGTATCTGCCTGTATTTCTCAACATTGAGAACACCATTAATCCTGACCAAATCTCCAACTCCATTTGCAGAAATGCAGCCCCAAACGTTCAAGGAACCTCCACCACGCTTCACTGTTGCCTGCAGGCACTCATTATTGTCACGTTCTCCAGCCCTTCGACGAACAAACTGCCTTGTGCTAAGGCCAAATATTTCAAATTTTGACTCATCAGTCCAGAGCACCTGCTGCCATTTTTCTGCACCCCAGTTCCTATGTTTTCGTGCATACTTGAGTCGCTTGGCCTTGTTTCCACATCGGAGGTATGGCTTTTTGGCTGCAACTCTTCCATGAAGACCACTTCTGGGCAGACTTCTCCAGACAGTCGATGGGTGTACCTGGGTCCCACTGGTTTCTGCCAGTTCTGAGCAGATGGCACTGCTGGACATCTTCCAATTTCGAAGGGTAATAAGCTTGATGTGTTTTTCATCTGCTGCACTAAGTTTCCTTGGGCGACCACTGCGTCTACGATCCTCAATGTTGCCCGTTTCTTTGTGCTTCTTCAAAAGAGCTTGAACAGCATATCTTGAAACTCCAGTCTGCTTTGAAATCTTTGTCTGGGAGAGACCTTGCTGATGCAGTATAACTACCTTGTGTCTTGTTGCTGTGCTCAATCTTGCCATGACATGAAACTGTCTT
>NC_041397.2:196849279-196851779 GCF_900747795.2 Erpetoichthys calabaricus
CGACCATTGACACCTTGCACAAGGAGGGCAAGACACAAAAGGTCATTGCTAAAGAGGCTGGCTGTTCACAGAGCTCTGTGTCCAAGCACATTAATAGAGAGGCGAAGGGAAGGACAAGATGTGGTAGAAAAAAGTGTACAAGCAATAGGGATAACCGCACCCTGGAGAGGATTGTGAAACAAAACCCATTCAAAAATGTGGGGGAGATTCACAAAGAGTGGACTGCAGCTGGAGACAGTGCTTCAAGAACCACCACGTACAGATGTATGCAAGACATGGGTTTCAGCTGTCGCATTCCTTGTGTCAAGCCACTCCTGAACAAGAGACAGCGCCAGAAGCGTCTCGCCTTTGGACTGCTGCTGAGTGGTCCAAAGTTATGTTCTCCGATGAAAGTAAATTTTACATTTCCTTTGGAAATCAAGGTCCCAGAGTCTGGAGGAAGAGAGGAGAGGCACAAAATCCACGTTGCGTGAGGTCCAGTGTAAAGTTTCCACAGTCAGTGATGGTTTGGGGTGCCATGTCATCTGCTGTTGTTGGTCCATTATGTTTTCTGAGGTCCAAGGTCAACGCAGCCGTCTACCAGGAAGTTTTAGAGCACTTCATGCTTCCTGCTGCTGACGAACTTTATGGAGATGCAGATTTCATTTTCCAACAGGACCTGGCACCTGCACACAGTGCCAAAGCTACCAGTACCTGGTTTAAGGACCATGGTATCCCTGTTCTTGATTGGCCAGCAAACTCTCCTGACGTTAACCCCATAGAAAATCTATATATATATATATATATATATATATATATATATATATATATATATATATATATATATATATATATATATATACATACATATACATATATTATATATATACACATATACATATATTATATATGTGCTTTCTTTCCGAAGTACCTGCACTCATGAATATGTCTGTATGTGTCAGTCGGTCAAATCCACGCGCTTCGCACCTGCGAAGTACCGCTTTTAAATTTTTATTAAGAAGAAAAGAAAACCTTTTTAAATTGAGGGAAAATATACTAATAACAGTTTGTTAAGGATCTGTTTTTTGGTGATGCTTTCACTCGAGTGATCACTTCGAGCTGACTTGCTGGCCAACTATAAGCGTTACCTGGTAGGTAACCACCCATACAATCAGATTGTGAATCAGACTACGAATGCTGTGAATGTAATTACCCCGATCTATATGTTGTCAAATAAACGAACCACACGCCGTGGCGCAATTTTAGGGGCTTCGCCTGTAGCGCTGACGTCCAAGGTTCGATTCCCGTAAGGGAGTGAAGTGAGTGGCTGGTTACCTACCAGGTAACGCTTATGGTTGGCCAGCAAGTGAGGTAACATCAGCCACGGTGCCTTCAGTTGTGAGAAGCAGATCATAGAATGATTGAAAATAGTTTACTGTCAAATAATGCAAAGAGTACGAGACACGTCTTTCCCCCTTATTCTTGGCTCATCAGGCGTACACACTCACTGCACTCACTCACGGTAATCGAACCTCGGACGTCAGCGCTAGAGGGGCTTCGCAGTGGTGAAGTATTGCTTTTAAATTTTAATTAAGAAGAAAAGAAAACCTTTTTAAATTAAGTCTTAAAAAGAGGTGTAAAGATGTTGACAATAAGCTACGCAAACCCACCAGGAAATGCAATCGTTTAAATCAAGGCGCAAGTCGAAAAACACCATCCCATAATATTAGTTAATGATTAACACATTTCTATATGTATTGTAAGCATACAATACAACTGATAATATGTTGCGCTTATTTATCTGGTGTACCGACATTTTTGCGCGTTTAACATCTGAAATCTAACGTGGTTTGTGCCCTTCAGAATGAAAACAGTTTGCATTTACCTTTTTAATAAAAGGCGAGCTTTTAAGCCTGAGAAATCACCCCGTAAATGCACACGTTTAATTGCACATGTGTTAATATGTATGCTTACACAGTATTAAAAGACACTCAAAAATTAACGTCATTTACTTTCGTTCCCGCGTTTGACTCGTGCTGTAAATCTCTTCCTTGTTTTTAGTTCACGTGATTACGTAGGAGGCGTGATGACGCGATACGTGACTCCGCCTCCTCCATTAGAGTATATGGACAAAAAACAGGTTCCAGTTATGACCATTACGCGTAGAATTTCGAAATGAAACCTGCCTAACTTTTGTAAGTAAGCTGTAAGGAATGAGCCTGCCAAATTTCAGCCTTCCACCTACACGGGAAGTTCGAGAATTAGTGATGAGTGAGTCAGTCAGTGAGGGCTTTGCCTTTTATTAATATGTATAGATATACATACAGTGCTCAGCATAAATGAGTACACCCCACTACATTTGAAAGAAAACCTTTAGTTTCCTTTCAGTATCAACATTGTCTATGAGATACTGTACTACAAAATACTCCCACAAATGTGGGCCATTGATTGCAAACATGATTTGTTAATTTGCACACACAAAAAAGTGATTATCCTAACAAATTCATTCAAGCCCATGTAG
>NC_041397.2:196861779-196939279 GCF_900747795.2 Erpetoichthys calabaricus
AAATTTGCTGATTTTTTTGTATTTATATTAAGAAATTATATTGGATTGATAAAAATAAAATGTGCTTCTAATACAAAAGGTTGAAATCTTATCAGAGAGCTATGAATCAGCAACTTCAGTCCAGAAAGACATGCATGATATATTTAAATTGGAGTAAGTACTGTGACAGATGATTCCAAATATCATTAATCATAAAAGATAGATAGATAGATAAAAGGTACTGCATGTAAAGCACAAAAAGTAAGGATTTTATTCAAAATGAGAAGAATGGAATATATCACATTTATTTAATAAAAGCCCAAAGCAGTGTTACACCTCCAAAAAGGTCAAGGCAGCTAAACTGCTAGAAAACTATAAAGAAACTTGCAAAACAAGGAAGAGAATATAGTATATAGTTTAAGTTTCCGTATATTAAAAAAAACAATAATTCAAGGTTTTTAGTTTGAACATTCTGAACAAAGAACCAGAAACATCAGTACACATAAGGAAAAGCAGATTCAGTAAGAAACCTAACATTAATAGATAACAAACAGCACTGTATATATCAGCCAAATATGAAACAACCTTATTAGTGCCTATACTCGTCTATTCAGGCAGGTACAGAGCTGTCCTTTAACATTTTCCTTTACCTCAAAGAAGTTTCATCTTATCTAGTAATCTCTAATAAGGATATGCAAATTCCTGAGTATAAAAAAAATGTTTCCTTACCTCCTATTGCCTATATCTGTTACCTCCCTTAGCAAAACAATATCAAGCAACCTTTTTTAAAACTATGATAATTCTGTTCATAATGATGAGGTTCATCGAATGCCTAGAACAGAGGTGTCTAACTCCATTCCTGGAGGGCCGCAGTGGCTGCAGGTTTTCATTCTAATCATCTTCTTAATTAGTGACCATTTTTGGCTGCTAATTAACTTATTTTGCCTTAGTTTTAATTAACTTGACTCAAGCCCCTTACTTGTTTTTTTTTTCCTTAATTAGAAGCCAAACAATAATGAGACACAAAACAAGCTGCCACATGACCAGTTAACCTGTCCCAATCGCACAATATGTGAAAATAAAGAAAGGTGGAGATCTCAGTAAGGCTGATCTCCAAGGTCACCAAACATTTTGACGGTATTCTTTGAAAAAAACAGGAAATCAACAGTTTTGGAAATGTTGCTGCTCTCATTCAGCTACAGCAGACAAGCTGTGGAATTAAATAACGGGTTTAATTAACGGCAAGAATCGCCTTCCCATTAAGAAACTGGTTGGAGTTTGAAGCCCCAATTTAGCTGGTCATCTGCCAGCTCATTTCATGTCTCAGATCTCTTTGACTACCATTTAACGATGAGAAGAATCAATTCAGAGGACTGAATCCTTAAAAACTGGGCTATTAAACTCAAGTGAAAAAGAAATTTTTTAGCAGTGAAACCTGGTCACTGATTAGGAAAAGGGTTAGAATGAAAACCTGCAGCCACTGCGGCCTGGAGTTTGACATCCGTGCCCTAGAAGATTTACAAATGTTTTCATTTTAACTTTTTTTATACTACCATAGACATAGTAACCTATAGTTAGTTGGATCTTTTTTAAATTTAGACTCAAGACTATACAGAGCCATTTGTAGTGCTGTAAATTTAAATGCTATTTTTCCAGCCAAGCTCCTGAATTACTTCTGGGCTTAGGAGTGGTACTTGAGGTACCAGGAAGCCACACTGCCCTCTGGCAACCCACAAGAAAACAGCACCCCCGACACTTTTTTTAGCCTTTAAAGAGCTAGGTCTTTTACGCTGCTTCCACTTGGTCAATTTGTGGTACCATCTAATAGGAAACAACCACACTGCTGCTATATTTTACCTTTAAAAAGACGAGCAGCTGGGTTCCAATTATCTTGACCTGGAACCATGTGCCAGCCCTCTGTGGGCCAGTAGGCATTCGCACCTTCTGCCAATCCTTTGTCCTTTCACTCACTACTGGTTTGGGTATCCCTGCCATTTTTTATGGGTTTACGCATCTTCTAACATTATCAGTTTTAGTGACGTGCACAAGCCTTTTGATGGGCAGTGGCTCAGAAGATGAGAAAAGTTATTTTACTGGACAGTTTGTTACATTTTAATCCTGGACACAAATGAGTTCCCATTTTTATTTTGGTGTTTTTAATTTCACAGGAAATTTGAATAGAACTTCTTACGCATTATAATATTCACAAAGATGGCAAACAATGTTTTTTCATGATTGTTAATTATATCACATTATCAGAAAATACACAAAACCCCCTCATATGCTTCAGTTTCCTAACACAACTTTAGGTGACGAAACAGCAAATAAAAGAATTACCTTCCAGTTAACATAAAATACTGAATGGACCTTACCAGCAAAAGTTCATATCATAGCACATCAATTCCAGGATTTTTCTTTTTCCTCTTCATAAATTGTCCATAATGTATCAAATGTTCAAGATGCCACTAGACCTTGTAATCTGATACCATATATCACCATTTTATGTGCATTAAACGTTCAGCAACAAAAAAAAGATATATAGAACCTGCTATACAATATAAAATGATTTTACGTATACTATATGTATGAAACTCAATAAAAACAACAACAAAAAAAAAATACTCTTTTGCCTTCTTGATGTATTCAGGTTTTGGGTTTTAAATGAAAAACTATTACTTCAGATTGGCTCCAGCCTACTTGCACTAGAATAAATTGGTGAATATTAAGAAAAACACACATAAAAATAATGATATGCTCACTCGTTGAAGGAGAAAAAAAGAAATAACTGTCCATAAATGTGTCCTTCAAAAAAAAACAAAAAAAAACTGTACACTCCATAATTCACGGGCTAAGCATACTGATATAGGCTTGCATATTCAACCTGAGCTACTAGTCACCAGGAAGTCTTCTGAACACTGACACATTATTTGCACATTATGCTGCATGAAGGGGCTTTCTTGTATGGTACGGTTATTGCATTTAAAGTTCATTAACAAAGACTGTTACACTTACCTTTTAAAGAGGATCTTTCCCTGCTTTTTAGTAAGGGTGTTTTTTTCCAGTTTTCAACAAAAACTACCGTATTCTGTCACTCCTTGCTAGGAGCCCCTGAAGCCGGTTATTATTGAGTACGGAGTTAGAACGGATTATTTTATTTCTCTACCTGACACGTACCGGGCTTCGTAATATAGCATATGCCTGCAATAATACATATGTGATAAAACTTAATTCCTAGACAGAATGTCAGCTGAACAGAGGAAAGAGTCACTATAAAAGAACATAATGTATGCTTTTCAATTGTAGGAGAAAATTGGAGTCTAAATTAATACAATCAAATTATCAGGGATATTTACTGTGGAGTAATACAGGAAAAAGTACTAATTGTAACTTAGTAATGCGGCATAACTTTTGTTTGCACATTACATTTTACTTAAGAAACGTCTTTCACGTGTAACTGCACTCAAGTAAACGATTGACTTCGACCTCAAATGCACTTCTTGTCGCGCAGACTACTTCAGTTTATTATGACGGCTTGATGTTTTGCTGCATCACTGCTGGCTGCGGTTAAGCAACGGCTTTGTCAAAAAGAAACCTCACCGCTGCCGTGATCTGGATTCAACAGGTTCGTACTGACGGACTTGTCGTAGGTGAGCCATTCCACGCAAAGGATGAAGTGCAAGGCGATAAAGGTGCAAATACCGAAAACCTTGTTATGAAATACTGTATACAGATCTCATCATAAAGTCAGTGGCTGTACAGCGAGGGCATTTTTCGTTCGGTTCAACTGACCGTCGAGACTTTTTTTTTTTTTTGCCTTTCCATTGGGATGACGCAGCAACTTTTAGGGCCCGTTCGCCGCTCCCGCATAATATGAATAAAAAAAGAAAGCAGTAAATATGTTAATACACTGAAGTTTAAACAATACGCCTTCACTTATAATCCGCACATCATGGATTAAAAATATTATAGTTTAATGAAAGGTATTTTCATTTAAAAATTTTGCCTTGTCTCCCTTGCACGCCTTTCTTCGCCATGACTGTCCGCTTTTTTTTTTTCTTTTCAGTCTTGTCTCAATTTATTGTATGACAATAAATAAATAAATGGGTCTGACGTGATACAGGTAATGCCATACACCCATTATGATGACCTCTTCTGCTGTGCTGCTATCCCGGGATTTCAAACGATGTTACTCAAAGAACTTCTTATTTCCGCTGCTCCTGTTATGGGTTGCCACAGCGGATCATCTCCTTTCGTATCGTACTGTTTTCAGCAACTTGTTCTGTTACACCCATCACCTGCATGTCCTCTCTCACCACATCCATAAACCTTCCCTTTGGCCTTTCTCTTTTCCTCTTCCCTGGCAGCACAATCTTTAACATCATTTTCCCAATATACCCAGCATCTCTCCTCTGCACATGTCCAAACCAACGCATTCTCACCTCTCTGACTTTGTCTCCTAACCGTCCAACTTGAGCTGACCCTCTAATGTCCTCATTTCTAATCCTATCCATCCTTGTCACACCCAGTGTTAATCTTGGCATCTTTAACTCTGCCACCTCCAGCTCTGTCTCCAGCTTTCTGGTCAGTGCCACCGTCTCCAACCCATATAACATAGCTGGTCTCACTACCATCCTGTAGGCCTTCCCTTTCACTCTTGCTGATACCCACTCTAGTTAGATCATTGTCCAGTGGAATACAAACAAAAAAGTTACATACGTCATTAATAATTTTGCTGTGGTTTTCTGTGAAGTGGAAGGCAGGTGTTTTTCTTATTTACCAGTTCATGGACACCAAAATGGTGCATTTTTTAATGTAAAAGTAGTGTTAAGTCACACGCCGTGTCTGAGCGCCTGTCTCATGTTACAGTAACGCAATTGTATGCACTTTAAAAAAGGTCCTTTGTAGCTCGTTTCGCTTAAAAATGTATCAGGATTACACTTTCCTCTCATGTCTTTTTTCAAGTTTTCCGGCTTTATTCTTTACCTGCACCTGCAGAACACAGTATTATTAGATTGACCCAAACCTGTCACGACCGAGGTGTAAGGCAATACGAACCGATAGGCAGAAAGCAATGTGAGCTGTGTGTTAGTCGCAAATTCCCTAAAGTGTTTTGAAAGTGAGGAGTCAATCGTCACAAGCCAGCTAGAATAACTGGCACTAAAGGCAAATGGAATATATGTGCGGCTTTGTGCGAAGACAGTACACCTACATTCCAACACTATGACCAGCTCTAAATATTCATTATTCTAACGACCCATGGCTGTGTATGAAAGTTTATTCCCGCCAATCACAAAAACGATTGAGTTATTTCTTACAAGTTTTGCTTGCTCTAGTCAGTATCATTCAGCATGCATTTGCTCCGATAGTGTTTAAGCATGAACCTACCGCGCAAGGATTGAACATATCATTGGTTTAAATTATTACATTCAAATTTAATCCGTCCCATTTAAAGCTATAGGAGCCAGTGAGTATAACAGTAGTAGTGGACAGTGCTGTGTACAATGGTGTAGCCATTTAGAAAAGTGTGTGCTGCATGCAATCCAGTGCTAGAACAGGCTAATACAGTGGAGCACTTTAAAAAACTACTGAAAACACATTATTTTAACATGGCCTTCTCATAACTTCACTGTAATTTATTCCTGATACTCTGTATATCCAATTCATTATAATAACTATTCATTCAAAATCTGTACTAACCCCTACTCTCTCTTCTGGTTCCTTTTCCGGTGTCCTGTTGGTGGTGGTGTGCGCCACCACCATCTACCCAAAGCACCATGATGTTCCAACAATGATGGATGGATTAAAAGCCAGAAGTCTGTATGACCATCGGCATCAAGTGACTCCGTGAAAAACCCGAACTACAAAGAGGACTATTTCATTTATGTTAGGTAGAATGCCCAGAGGGGACTGGGCGGTCTCGTGGCCTGGAACCCCTACAGATTTTATTTTTTTCTCCAGCCTTCTGGAGTTTTTTTTTTTTGTTTTTTCTGTCCACCCTGGCCATCGGACCTTACTCCTTTCTATGTTAACTAATGTTGTCTTATTTTAATTTCTTATTTTGTCTTTTATTTTTCTTCTCTTCATTATGTAAAGCACTTTGAGCTACTTTTTGTATGAAAATGTGCTATATAAATAAATGTTGTTGTTGTAGAAACCCATAAAGTTAGGGTGGGATTATGCGCTGAGAGAGACCAGAGTGCAGCGGGTAACACCTCAGCACCACACTGGAGCAGTGTGAGGTTTTTTTATGGTGGCTAAAGTGCCAATTCTGCCAACAACCCTGAAGTTTTCCCTGTAAGTCTGGTGACCTGCTTGCAGGAAGAAGCAATTGTAGGTTAAAGGCCTTCCTCAAGGGCCCAAACACAGCACAGTTGCTTCTGACATTTACGGGATTTGAACTGGCAAACCTTTGGATTGCTGGTACAGATCCCTAGCCTCAAAGCTAGTATGTTAGCCTTGGATTAATTTATATTCCTTTTGTTTACAAAGATATTTTGTAACAATGGGATCTAGTGGCACAGTAGCTTGTGTTCATACCTTGAACCTTTGAGGACTCAAATTGGGGATGGAAAAACGGAAAGGTTGTTATGTACTTTACAGACTGGGTTTCTCTATAGTAAAAAAAAAAAAAAAAAAAAGTACTGGGCTGCATTTTTTGTAGCACTCTCTCCCCCATCTATCTAATATACAGTACATATAGCTGTATATTCTAACCCAAGGGGGAACCCCACTCTGATATATCTACACATGAAGCAATAATTTCTTAGATTGTAATTTGCCAATAAACACCCAGTCCACTTTTCAATTTTATATACGTGTATATATTCTATAAAAACTACTAAGCCCTATGTAAGTATGACGATATACAAGGTTTAGGCGTGTCTTTTATGGTTTCACTTAGGGAGGCAAAAATGTTGGTCCTGTTCATAGCATTTGAAGTTACTAAACAATTCTTGTTAATTGAGAAACATTACAAAAACATTTCTAGTATTCAGTGTTAAAACGGATAGTCATCTGCAGTTAAGCACTCTCACAGATACTGATACCAATCCACAAGTTCACATAGAGAACATGCAAATGCCTGGCGCTGTGAAGCAGGAATGGTAGCTCTGCACTGTCACTATGCCCATGTTAAAGCACATGCACTAAACTTAATGCTACATACATGCTTAATCTCCCCTCATCAGCGGTCACTATACGCATGAACCAACAAACATGCCCGAGGTTACTGATGGCCAGCCAATATTTTTGCAAAATACAGTAATGTAATACTTTTATGAAATAATGCAATAATTTTTAATTTAAAAAAGTATCTGGGACAACATTCCATAGCTTCAAGAGATGGAGGAATGAATGGAATTAGCCACTCAGGGTCAGAGGCAACCCATCTGCCACACTATTCCCCAGCCTCGAGAGCCAATCCAAAGCCAAAGTTCACATCTGAGGCTCACCAGCGACCACTCATCAGTGCTTTTATAGCCGGCTTTTTCAGGTATTCCCACCACCTTGGACTGTTCTCAGTGACCTGAAGAGTATGTTCATCCCAGTTCCGCTACAGAACTCTACTCTCAGAACCCTGTTCTCGATGGCAACACAAATTCTAGCTACTGGGATACTAAAGGGCTGCAAGGTGATCTGGTTTGCCCAACCTGAAGCAACCCATCGTGAACATGGTCGAGGGGTCCACTACCATCAGTGCTAAACCAGTCTTCCATCTTTAGGTCATTAGTCAGATCTTATACCACTTTTGCCACCTACCGTATGTAACAACTAGAAATGTGAGAGATTGAGGACTTGCATTAGCCAATTTATGCCAAACTGGTGGTAAGTGGCCCTAAAAGAGACAGTTGGCTTCTTCAACAACTATTTCCGTTATGCTGCTAACGTCTTCAGCAGTGGTACATACTCTCAGCTGCATTTTCCCTTTGTCAGCTAATAAACGCCTCCTGACTCTGCCTCACTCCACCCACCCGGGGCCAGAGATAACCCCAATGCAACACTTTCCCCTAGCTCCATGATCTGATCCAACATTCAAGGCTCGCCAATGACCACACATCAGGGCTGTAGGACTTAAGTGACTAGGAGACATGTCTGAAGTGCTCCCTAAGTGCTATGTACTAAATACTTCTCCAGGTATACCTATCCCTACATACTATTACTGTATTCTTCTCCAGATATCCCTAACCATCTCTGTTTTGACTTAAAAGCACAAGACTATTTTGGTATTTCTCCAAAGAAAGCAAACAGAGTCCCAAAGTACCTCAAAAAAGTCTACTAGAGGGAAAAAATAAAAAACACATCGAACCTCGGCTAGTCATGAAGAGTCAAACAAACACAGGACCTTTATAAATAAAAGATTTATTGGCCCAAAATGTTCTGTTGCATAGAAATCTCCAATGACCACAAAAAGTCACAATACAAATACCATGAATGGTTAAAAAATCAGGTGAAAAAAAAAAACCAAACAAACAATGGTCAAAAAAAAAAAAAAAAAAAAACCCACCAACACCCAACCACACAATGAATAAACCCACCAACATAAGCACATTTAATGAACCAGAATGGTCTGTTTGTTTTCCCAGCATTTATAGGGCTGAGGGCAGCCCCCTTGATGATGATAGGCAGGTGGCCCTGCTTCTTAGGGAAACACACACAAGAATCAAGGAATATAGAAGATTAACAGAAACACAGAACACAAATGATCAACATTAATAACAAACAGAAGAATCAAAAATGAACACAAAAACTGCATAAAAAGGAATTTGAACCCTGGCCGGGGGTTAACTATGGCTGAAATACAACACTCTCACAGTCCACAGCCATCTGAGAAGTACATCCAACTCCAATATGGATCCAGGTATGCTACATTATACAATTTTCAGTGGACTTAAGACCAATAATTAGCATAGTCCACCTAGCTTTAACAAGGCACATTGCTTATTGCTATGATAAATTAGGTCCTAAATAGAGAAGGGGGCATTAGAGCCAATGGGGAGAAAGGGACAGGGACTTTAGCCACTGCAGTCACCAATTCCATGCATATTATCTCCTAGATCCTACTTTTTGCTGTCCTTAACTGGTGCCCAAATGCATCCTGCATTAGTTACTGGACAACAGGACAGCACTGAAGGATCCTTACATTCATTCTGCTCTCTATTAGAAGATTCTTCTGGGTAATAGATAGATAGATACTTTATTAATCCCAAGGGGAAATTCACATACTCCAGCAGCAGCATACTGATACAAAAAACAATATTAAAGATTGATAATAATGCAGGTAAAAACAGACAATAACTTTGTATGATGTAGAAATGTTATGTAATGTTACACCGTCTCTCCATAAGTACACTCTGAAGCGGAGCTGGATTTTGTAGGCAAATTTGATACACACAGGTAAGTCTACACCAGAATTGTTGAAGAAAAAAAATTTAATTTTAGAATGGCTTAGCTGAAATCCAGACCTAAACCCCACTGAGAACTTGTGGTCCAAATGAGTAGGTTTTGTTCAAAGACCCACTGCTATCACAGATCTGAAGTAGTAGGTCTGCAAGGAGGGATAGGACAAAAATTATTCTAGAGCTAATGAAAAACTAATCTTGGATTACAGGAAATGTCTGCAGTCATTTCTGCACTTTTTGGCAATAGAAAATTGCTTATTAAATAAAGTATTACAGGTGGGTCGGTTCTGTCTAATACAAGGTTTTGGCACATAATTTAATAAGAGAACATATTATTTTCAGACACACTCTAATCCATTTTTAGGGGTATGGGGAGTAGGAGTTTGTTTACACCAACATCAGCCACTAAACAGGAACCAGACCTGGGTATGCTGCCAGTTTAAACGGACAGATCAGTTTAGTATGTATGCCTGCTCTTTCGCACATAACCGACTGTTTAGTCAGTGAGAGCATCATTTGTGTAGATCACACCTTTTGAGACATGTAGGGAAGTGCAGATCAGTTGTGGAATGAGCTAGACTAAGATTTTAGTGGCTTTGTGCCAAGCATGATAGTGGTGTCTGTATCAGCTACAGCAACCTAAAAGTGGTTTTGTAGCATGCCAGTATTAACAGGTGTATAAAGAATGTATCTGTGTCAAGAGAAGAAAATACTTAATATTAGTGATTAACAAGTCACAGTAGTGCTGTATTTACATCTTTACATGCAGAGTAATCTTTAATTTAATTTAAATACACATGTTAAAGTATTTAGCTTGTATTGGCAAGCATTTTACTACAAGTCAGACACAATATAAAATGATGAAATGTTATTTTTAAGCTATAAAATAAAAAGCTTTTGAAGTGTGAAATTCACTCAAGATTTTGTGTGCCAAGAAGTTATTTATTTTCTACATACACTAGACCTGTGGTTTTTGGGGGCACAGCAGCAGGTATATGCTATCTGTATATGCTATCTGAATGCTGAAGTGATGGGACCTTAGTGAGAACAAAACTTTTTGTAGCATTGGGGATTTGAATGCCTAAAAACAACGTTAAATCATTGCTTGATCTTTTTTCTGAACCAGTTTATCTGAAGTTCATTGGAGAAAATATGGAAAGCGTGCAAACCAAAGAGAATATGTTTTAAGAAGTTAAATCTGCAAAAAAAATCAACCTAAATGTTATTTTATTGTAATGTTTCAGTGTTTTGTTGTTCTGTTCAAGTTTTGGGAACGTGTGTCGGAATAATACATATGGTGATTGTAGATTGAGATTAAGTAAAAGTTTTTCAGGGATTGTGTATCACTGCAGGATTCAAAATTATTGCAGGAAGGAACCGACCAATGTGGATTTGACCAAAATAACCACATGGCAACAATCAGTGCAAATCTGGCATATCAGAAAGCACTTCTAATCATGTGTTGTTGTGGATGGCATGTGGCAACCAAGGACCAAGCTACATTCCATTGTTTTCAGTGGGCTAAGGAATACCAAGACTGGCCAGTGGAGGACTCAGTTGGTCTAATGACTCACAGACCCATTACTTGTGATTGTTATAAGTTTTATCATGCTCTTTCTTTTGATGGCTGTTGTGAAATATTTCGTAATTGTTTAATGTTTCATGTCATATTTGGTCACCATGTTGCTTTGATTACCACAGCCCACTGCCAGCATGTAACTGACTGCAATTCAATGTATTGTGTCACTGGGGCTTCCAGTATAAATTTGCAGCACCTAACACAGTCAAGCATTCATCACTGGATTGAAGAACATTGTAAACACATTGTTAACGCCAGATAGGAGGAAGAAATTAAGTTAGGAAAGGTTCTTTTTAGGGTTTTAATCGTATTATAGTTCAAGTACAAGTTTGCACATTCCCCTGAATTTGTGACATTTTAATATTTGTATTTTTTCTGGTTTTGATCTTCGATCAGACTTTTCATTTTACCCTTTGAACAGTTGTGCTTCTATTTTGCCCTAGTGTTAACACATTGCTGGTATTGCAGAAGGATTAGTCCACCTTGCTGGATGAGTGACCAAACAGAAGCACAATACTCACAGCTCTGATGTACTGTAACATTAATAGGAACACAAAAGAAAGCCTTTATGAGATACAGTATTTGGCTTCACAGACAATTGACAGCTACTGATCTCTGTAAGTTATTGATGGATTCTGAAGACACAAAAAAACAAAAAACATATCACTCCTGCTAGTCATTGGAAGTGATTGCTGGATCAGTAGAATAGCAATAAAGAGATGGATAAGAAAAAAACAGCAAAAACAAAACACACCAAAGCTTTTCTCGTTGTGGCTTCCTATTCAGTCTAAAACTACGGAGCTTATTTCTACCACTCCAGATTATGATGTTATTTTGCAAAAGTATTGCATCATTTTGCAAAAGAATTGCATTGTTTTGTAGTAATTATTGTTGAATTTCTCAAAGATATTTCCTGCTGCTGTCAGTAACATCATTCATGCATATGTGTTAGTCATTTAGTGACAGTTATTGAGGGAGAAATTAAGCACACATATAATTGGCAATCAAGAGATGAGATCTGAACAAACGTTATAGGTATACAATTTTAAAGTTTAGTTCGGAGGTTTTAACTTAGGTAAAGTAGTGCAGAGCTACCATTCCTGTCTCGCTCACAGCACCAAGGTCTGCCGGAGGTTTGCACATTCTTCCCTTGCATTTGTAGATTGATTGGCATTAGTGAGTGTGGCGATCTGCATAGGTTTACCTTTTTTAATAGCAAATACTGGAAATGTGTTAGTAGTACTTCTCAGTGAGTGTTATTTACATGAGCATTAATCACCCAGTTATTAACAGAAACCTGGTTTCTAAATGGCCATGTAAATCCTTATTCTGGTTAGATAAACTGGGTTATTGGTCTCTAAGAAACCAGGCTAACGCACATGGATTTCTCATGGACTTACCTGGTTATGTGGTCATGTAAACTGGTTTACAGTTAAGGATTTTGTAGTCTGTGCATGTCCGTTGCACTCTTTTCATCTGTGCATGTGTTAGCTTTGCAGATGACTTCAACAGATGCAAGTAGAAGCAGCCACAAGATAAAGTTTTCTGAGGTAAAATGTTTGGGTTATCACATTATTCGTTGTCCTGGTTTAAATCTGTTTCATTATTTCAGAAATTGCTAAATGTAGTGATAAGCAGAATGTATAGGGCTAAACTCGGCAGCAAAATCTTGGGAGCAGTGTTGAGGGCAACATTAAAAGTAATGAGTAACCTAAGGCAGTACTTATTTTACTGAAGTAAAAATACCTGTGTTATTATTATTGTAGCACTGGGTGTAAAGCAAGAAGCATACATACCCATATGCCAGTCATTTTTTAGGGCTCAATCACACAGCCAATAGAAAAGAGTGTGCTGGGTGCAATCTGGTAACAGAAACATATTGATAAGGTGTCAGTCTAGTTTTATCCAGCTATTTGCTATAGATTTGTTGCAACAGTGTGATCAGGTAAAACAAAGGCCAGTGTTAATATTACAAAACAATGGTGGCACAGATTAAGGATGTAAAAAAGGCAATGAATGTTATTTATTTCACAGCACATGAAGGACTTGTCGGTGCCTTGAAGGCAACAACTATGTGTACATTTGTGACAGCTTAAAAAAAAAAACTATTTCCATCAACTTTTTCAAGTACCTCCCCACTCCCACCCCAAAAAATAAACAAATTTTGTGTTTTTATGAAAGCGTCCCCATATTATCTTTCTATTTTCAAACTAAGAGTGCAGCGCATGCCACTGCATTTCCTCAGAAGGTCACAGAGGACTTCAAAAAGATGTCAATGCACACTCCTGGCATGTGAAGATTACCAGCACAATTTTAAAAATATAAAAACACATGCAAAACAAAGAACAGAAAATGTGTGACATGTGACCTTGTACCATAAACAAGTATTAATTTCTTATTAATTACGGTCATCACATAAATTCAAGAATGTGGATCTAGGAACAATATTACATTGGCAACTAGAAATCAGATACCCTGTAGAGTACTTTAAAACTGGTCCATGAAATACAGAAGAACCCTTAGCGTCCTTTCATTTCTGTGCATAAGCAAAGTTCTATGCAGTTTCTTTTTATAAATCTTAATGTGAATTTTAATGCAAATGCACAAGCCTACAGCCCCACCCTGACTCCTCCCAGACATTGCCTATTTGAATATGTAAAACAATATAAATAGCCCCTTCTCTTCAGTGTTTTGTAAACAGACAATGGCAAAAGCAAGTGTGAAAAGAAGAATTTCAGCAAATGTGAAATGGAGGCCTCCATTTCATTGAGCAGGACAAGGAATAATGTACTATTTGGTGGCTTAAGCAGTGGTATAAGGAACAAAAAGGAACTAAAGAATTGGAACACTCATGGTGTAGGCATTTAAAACTTCAGAAAGTTGCACAGTATCTGAAATAAAACAGAAATAGTCAGATATCAAAGTTGACATGAAAAGGTGAGTCACAGTCCACCATCTAAGTGTCAACACCACTGGAGGAGATGGTGGAATTCTGGGGCTCACACCGTTTGTTGCGCTTATTGGTGAGACACTTCTATAGCACGCCACAATATTAATGAGATGCATTTTTGCATCACAGATAATTTTCACATTAATAAAGTAGAAATGCTTTCTACTTACATAAACAAATTTTTTTCCCTGAAGACACCTTTATAGCAATGTGCATGCAATCGATTGTTGCGATTATGTTTGGAAAACCAGATGTTGCTGCAAATTGCACTTGATGACGTTTGCCTGTTCAACCAAAGTGTAAAAAAATCTTATATCTGGGCGACAAGAGGATAATACCATCCCATACAGCTGGCATGGCATAACTCGGTGATGACTGAGAAATACCCAGTCAGTCAGCCAGTTCACATTGAACAGCACCTGTGGCCAAAAACCCAAAGGTGGACAGAACTTGCAAAGGAGTAGGTAGAGCAAAATTCATCAAAGTCTGCCTTTGTAAACCAAGCCCCAGTTTAGCACACAGTTCCAAGAGGGACACCTCTTGTAAATCGAAATCGACTTGGAAGCTAGTCATTATCATTGGACAAGAAATCTGTATGATCTCTACATATGTGCTCTCTTCCAATTCTTCCATTTGCAATGTCTTCTAAACACTCTAAAGCAGCCATAGTTGTTGGAATAGTTTGGCCATTCCTTGCACTATTATATTATTACAGATTGATTACAATCAAGTGAATTAAATTTGTAAACTATGCGATTAATTTTGGTGTGTTTGATAATGCCCACATTATGGATGAGAATCAAAAAAAAAAAAAAAAAGGGAAACCACACAGAAACATTAGCACTACTTCGGCTCTGGGTGCCGCCGGTTTACAAAACGGAGCAGAAACGTGCATATGCATGGTCTGAGGCTGCAGTGAAAATGCAAGTGGCATTACACCAAGTTTCGTTTTTTTACAGTACATGAGTGTGGACTCAGGCGCACACAAAATTTGTGTGTATACACCGTTTATACATAAAGACTCAGGAGCTGAAAGGCAAGTCAAGGCAAATACCAATGTCAAAAATCAGATAATCTATCCTCTCGCTCATGTAAACTTAAAGAACAGAAATCAAAAAAGAAAAAAAAAAACAACTGTAAAATACATAGTAAAAGATCTTTAATTATAGAATCATTACCAACAAAGGCACAGAGATTTGTTCTGATTTACCTGTAAACTTGGATAGGATTATTCTGAGATGCCGGTATTTAAAACATCATGCTAATGAGGTCATAAGGCGAGACTTTCAGGAAAAGCTTCCTAGCAACTTGACATCACATCCAGGCCGTGAAGTCTCAAGATACAGTAATGCTTTTCAGAGGAAAGACATAAGATAAAGTCAACATACTATTTAATTCAAATACAAATAAGAAGAGCTGAAACTAATGCTGCATTTAACCAAACCCCCAAAACCAGGAAAACATTAAAAAAAAAAAGCAAAATAAAGGCGGGGAAATTTTTTAAGGCCTATATAACAGTTTGAGCTACACTTATCTATAAAAGTGTGTTAAACAAATAAATGTAGTGATATTGTTTTTTGAAAATATTCACAATGAGAATTAATGTAGTAGATTAATTGAATGATTTGTCTTAGAAATGACGAAGAGTCCACCACTTTATTCTATGATGTGGGGCCCTACCAGAGAGGTTGGAAATATAAGGCAAATGTCACTTTTTTTCCTATATTGGATATGACAAGGCGGCACGGTGGCACAGTGGGTAGCGCTGCTGCCTCGCAGGTGGGAGACCTGGGGACCTGGGTTCACTTCCCGGGTCCTCCCTGCGTGGAGTTTGCATGTTCTCCCCGTGTCTGCGTGGGTTTCCTCCGGGTGCTCCGGTTTCCTCCCACAGTCCAAAGACATGCAGGTTAGGTGGATTGGTGATTCTAAATTGGCCCTAGTGTGTGCTTGGTGTGTGGGTGTGTTTGTGTGTGTCCTGCGGTGGGTTGGCACCCTGCCCAGGATTGGTTCCTGCCTTGTGCCCTGTGTTGGCTGGGATTGGCTCCAGCAGACCCCCGTGACCCTGTGTTCGGATTCAGCGGGTTGGAAAATGGATGGATGGATGGATATGACAACTTTTTTGTTTCGAGTACTACAAGAAATGTGGTAGAGGAAATAAGACATGGGTGCAAAGGCTTTTTAATTACTGCAATTGTTCAATAATACACATTGTAACAGCAATGAAGATTTGCAGCCAAATAGTTTTTCATGATTTTTTTTTTTTTAAGAATTCAAATTATTTTTAAAAAAAAAATCACTTTTCTCATACACTGTAAAACATTTTTACAGGACTTATAGATCTAGTTATTTGTATTGAAATCAATAATCACCAACCTAAAGCATAAATCAGTTTCATATCAAACTTGGGATATTTTAAGGATGTACAGATGGGCTCACAGATATGGCAAACAGCACCCGTGGCAGTATTATGGGTGACTACAGCATGTATGCTCCCACCTTGACGTATTAATTTTTAATTTTCGGTCAGTAAATGGTGGCAGCAAGCTAGCACTGGCTATAATGTACTCAGTTAACAGGTCGTTTACATGAAAAAAATTACTGTGGATTTGCTGCATTCAAATGCTACATGAATATTTCAAATTACCACTTGTAACGTCTCAACTTTCCACGTCAACAATAAATTCATTTTTATAGAATGATATTTTGGAAGAAAAGTAAAGACTCTGTTTATTAACTCTTATTTTGTGACAGCAAAAAGCACAAGCTTTATCCGTTTCAGAGATCCTGAAAATACTTACCACCAATTACAATTTAAACCAGGACAAGATGACATCCTATTACAGAGTACA
The DNA here is from genome assembly GCF_900747795.2 of Erpetoichthys calabaricus. Taxonomy (NCBI): domain Eukaryota; kingdom Metazoa; phylum Chordata; class Cladistia; order Polypteriformes; family Polypteridae; genus Erpetoichthys; species Erpetoichthys calabaricus. The sequence continues at coordinate 196,878,535 of NC_041397.2, forward strand.
CATATATTCAGATTTTAAAGACAGAATTTAAATTATTACACACTTCTTTGGAACTTTGAGACCTTCTAGTGAGCACAGAACATAGCCTCTTCTGATTTTGCTTGTAGAGAGTACTTAAGGGATATTTAGGCAGTGGGCAGACTGAACTTGTAGGATGCCAGTGTTTAGAAATGTCTCTTGAGGCCAAAGAAATAAATCGAGATATAGAAGGTGCCAGAGGGACAATCATGGTCTAGAATAGCCAGGAGGTATGAATACAAGAAAAGAAACTCAAACACTAACCAGAATGAACAACATTGATGTCAAAAAACAATACAAAAAAGGTCCTAAAACTAAACTTGTTTTTCTTACTCCTGCCTAAAAAATTTTGTCTTTTGTTTTGAAGGTTTCAGTACATAGATAATGAAATGTTGTGTGCAACTGCACTCATGCAAAATGACAATGCCAGGTCATGTGCCTTGTAACAGACATTGTTGCTATCAACATCATGATTGTGGCCATCAATAAATCTCACAAAATGAGAAGACCCATGGTTAAAAACCATTCAAGATTGCACTAAGGCAATATCACCAACAGAAATATACATTAGATAAATAAAAACACACACACACCACCAATGTGAAGAATGCTCCACACATTCCAGTTTGCTGTAATGCTAAAATATGGATTCATCACAGCTTATTATTTTCAATTTTATGTTTTTAGTTTCTCTGGATTTGTTATTGTTTTGGAAGAGTTTGTTTTGCAGGTGATGGGTGTCCATCCATCCATCCATTGTCTTCCGCTTATCCGAGGTTGGGTCACGGGGGCAGCAGCTTGAGCAGAGATGCCCAGACTTCCCTCTCCCCGGCCACTTCTTCTAGCTCTTCTGGGAGAATCCCAAGGCGTTCCCAGGCCAGCCGAGAGATATAGTCCATCCAGCGTGTCCTGGATCTTCCCCGGGGCCTCCTCCCGGTTAGACGTGCCCGGAACACCTCACCAGGGAGGCGTCCAGGAGGCACCCTGATCAGATGCCCGAGCCACCTCATCCGACTCCTCTCGATGCGGAGGACCAGCGGCTCTACTCTGAGCCCCTCCCAGATGACTGAGCTTCTCACCCTATCTTTAAGGGAAAGCCCAGATACCCTGCGGAGGAAACTCATTTCAGCCGCTTGTATTCGTGATCTCGTTCTTTCGGTCACGCTCATGACCATAGGTGAGGGTAGGAACATAGATCGACCGGTAAATTGAGAGCTTCGCCTTGCGGCTCAGCTCCTTTTTCACCATGACAGACCGATGCAGAGCCCGCATCGATCCGCCTGTCGATCTCACGCTCCATTCTTCCCTCACTCGTGAACAAGACCCCGAGATACTTGAACTCCTCCACTTGGGGCAGGATCTCGCTACCAACCCTGAGAAGGCACTCCACCCTTTACCGGCTGAGGACCATGGTCTCGGATTTGGAGGTGCTGATTCCCATCCCAACTGCTTCACACTCGGCTTCAAACCGATCTAGAGAGAGCTGAAGATCACGGCCTGATGAAGCAAACAGGACAACATCATCTGCAAAAAGCAGTGACCCAATCCTGAGTCCACCAAACCAGACCCCCTCAACGCCCTGGCTGAGCCTAGAAATTCTGTCCATAAAAGTTATGAACAGAATCGGTGACAAAGGGCAGCCCTGGTGGAGTCCAACTCTCACTGGAAACGGGTTCGACTTACTGCTGGCAATGCGGACCAAGCTCTGGCACCGATCGTACAGGGACCGAACAGCCCTTATCAGGGGGTCTGGTACCCCATACTCTCGGAGTACCCCTCACAGGATTCCCCGAGGGACACGGTCGAATGCCTTTTCCAAGTCCACAAAACATATGTAGACTGGTTGGGCAAACTCCCATGGACCAGCTCTACACCCTTATCAGGGTCATGGAGGGTGCATGGGAGGTGATGGGTGTAACAGAGCAAAATGCAGAGGACAAGAAGATATGGAAAAAGATGATCCGCTGTGGCAACCCCTAACGGGAGCAGCTGAAAGAAGAATAAGTTATTGTTTTGGAAAACTCCAAAATTCAACTCTATTTTGTGCTTTTAGATTACTTTTATAGTGTAGTTGATATTGATATCCACCCCCATGTTATTTTTTATTTGCCGAGTTCTTTTAGTTTTTAGCCCAGTCTCTTAAATTGAGCCTTATTCTATATGCAACAAATAAAAAAATAAAAAAAAAAAATAAAAAAAAAACCTAAACCCCTGACACAACAGCACAGAGACAGTTTTATGTTCAAAAGAAAGTATGTTTTTTATTTTACAACATACAGTACCTTTGCAAGTTCCTTTTTCGACAATACAAATTCTGTCACGGACACAATTCTTTTTTCTTTTCTCCTCCTTCTCCTCCTCCTCTAGTGAACATCATCCATCTCCTCCTGTCTCTATATCCTAGATTGAGGTGAGGTGAGGCGGCTTCCTCTATATTGTACCTGGGAGTATGTCCAGTTCCACACCATTGCATGGCAGAAGCACTTTCCACATAACATGGTGGCACCCAAGGACCCTAACTGGGCCGCTTTTCAAATTTCCCTGTGGTTTTCCAAACTGAGACCATTCCAGAGGGGCACTGCCACCTATTGTACTGGAAGATGAACTGTTCTTACATTTAATTTTCCATTTTGGATTTCAAAATTAAAACTCGTGCGGACTCAAGTTATTTAAAGAGTGACATAATTGCCAAAAATCAGGCTATTCAAAGTGCCACGAACAGTAGGAAACCTTCCTTCCTGTAAGATATGCTAAAGTCAAAATGAGATGAAATACCAAAACAGCACTGAGTAGAATATGTTGTACACTGTAAATCTCAAAATTAAAAGAAAAACGTTTGTTTTCACAATATAGCTTTCTCTATAAAAGATGTAACATAATGGTAGTCTGGTTCTGTTTTAAGAAATAAATGAAAGACTTGCAGGACAACTAGCTTCCAAAGATAATCAGTAATATTCATGTACTTTCCATCAGTATGCAGTTAGTAGCAGATGGATGAATTTAGTGAAAATTCGTTATTTTCAAACTGGAAGATAGGAATCGAGAAACTTGAAAAGAAGAAAAAAAACTCTGCCAATGCACTCTACTGTAATAAAAGCCTACAAGCTATGTTAGAAAATAATTATTTTTATGGGATAGTGGCTTGACATCCTGTCATGTTTTGATACCCAGTATATTAATGTGACAAAAAGAAAATGTCACAACATCCATCACTACAGCATACCCGTCTCTTAAAAATCCTTGCATTGTGTCCCTGGGGCAGCCGACCAAAGAATCTGGGCGCCAAAGTGTGGTGTCTGTCAAATGGCGGAGTACTGCCTAAATTTTAAATGACTGGGTTTCAGATAAATGCATTCAGAAGATCTGAAGCACTAACCAGCATTTTACTTATTGTATCGCCTTTCATCTTTTAAAATGCTTACAAGATGTAAGCACAGTAAGTCCTTTTCTAATGAAGAAATAAGAGACTTTGACAAATCAAAATAACATTTACAGTTGTACAGAAATGCCAGGTGAGGTGGCAACTTCCTGTGACATATAATAGGTATAGCAAGTAAAAAAAAAAAAATTATAGAACACACTATTTCTACAAAAGCATTAAGGAGGTGTTTAAACAATACATCATTTCACAAAAGCTAAATATGCGTTTAAAAGTATCTGAAAGAAAAATAAAACAAAGTTGTTTTGGGTTATTGATAAAAACGTTTCAAACTTTAAAATCATTATTTTAATTTTTAGTTATCTTAGCATATCTTGTTTGTTTTAAGATATTGTGCAATACCTTGAGATGCTTCAGATTTAACATGTATTTCAGAAACGATGATTCGTGATATTAAAAAAAATATTTTAAATACCACATTTGTAACTCATTATTGTAAGATTTGTAAACTTTAAAAACTAAATATCTAATCTATAATAATACCACATCTCAAACATCTTTTTATCCATCCATCTACCCCGTGACCTGTGGTTAGAATAACGTCACCATATCTCTGGAGCATCATGAAAGGTGTCTAAAGGAGTTTGGTGTCAAGAAGGGTATTTGGTTATAAGTATTTCTTCTCCGAAACCCCATTTAAGGTTGACTGTGGGCCATCCCAGCTGAATCCCAGAAAACAGCTTTTAAACTAGCAGAGGGACTCCTCCATCCATCCATCCTTCATTCATTCATTCATTAATTCAAACCTCTGGTCTGGCACCAATATATATTTCACCCTAGTAATATTATACACGAGGCAAGAACCAGCCATGAATGGAGTGCCTGTTCATCGAAGGCCACATCCATGGAGACACACCTATCCACATTCACCACAAATGGGTCATTTTAAAGCCATCAGTCAACCTAAAACTGGATGTCCTGGAGATGTTTGTAGGAAGTAGCTGTAAAAATGGTCAGAGCAGACACTGGGAGGTCAAATGAAATACACAAGCCTGGAGCTGGGGACTTCAGCCTGGGACTCTGGATCTGTGATGTAGCAGTGCTAATCACCACACAACTCTAAATTCATGCTTTTATCTTAAAACAGACAATAAGTACTCCTGAAAAGAGTGTCGTTTAGAGGAAATGATTTTAAAATGAGAGAAAAATATGAGAAAATAGCCACATATGATATACCGTTTGACACGTCTTGGAGTCTAGTTACTCAAGACATTGAGCTTTTTGGAGTCACCCCTATTTTTGGCACTCTATACTTGAAATACCCTCATTTTTAGGCCATTATTGGACCATGTTTTGTGCACATAATTACATGCTTCTGATAAAAAGTAAACACATCTGTGCCTTCACCAGCAATGAACAGAAGGACTTGAAGTTGTGCATGCCACATCAACTGACCCCAGGGGTTCATCTTCTAATGGGATACGAGAGGTGATATTTACTTTTCAAAAGATGTTGAAAAAAAATGGGGATCAGTAATACAGGGAAGAGGAGTGTCATTTTATGTGATTTCAAGGTTCTTGATCACAAATATGATATTTTTCACGTTTGTTTCTTTCCTGGAGGTCCTAGCTCTCTGTAGGAGCCACTCCCAGAAATGACAAATTTCAAACATAAGCATGAGGGGTATCATTTTAGACTATTTCAAGGTCAGCGATTACAAATACTAGGTTTTTTTTTTTTTAAATTTCTGATCCTTTAGTAGAAAACCAACCTTCTATGGGCCCCTATCAGAGGATGAAAAATGACAAATTTCTATTATAAATAAAGAAAAGTTATGCTTTAAACATTTAAATTGAAGCACACATTTTGATATTTTAAGTATTTGACGTCATTGAATCCCAGAAAACAGCTTTTAAACTAGCAGACTTTACTTCTCCCTCACAAAGTAAATCATTTCTTATGAACACCCCAAATTAGGGCAGCTTACGCCATTGTAGACTCCCTGTATTGTAATCACGTGCCAACTCGACACCCCCCAGCCGGTGCTAACCATGCAGTGAAACAGTACTACTCTACTTTAAAAATCGTAAAACACATATTCTTTAACGCAAATGGACCACTAGTTAAAAACTGATAGACACATGAGAATAAAAGCACAAAATGATTGAAAATAGTGCCAGAATACATGCTGTTCTTTGCTTCCCTTAATAATTGCTGCTACATATCAGAAGTAAAATAAGGAAGCTGCTGTTGCAAATTGAAATTCAGTTGAAAAGAAAAGTTATTAGGGTTTATGGGCTTGCTCATGATTTGTAGATTGACATACCACCTATAGTATTCACTAGTGGCTCAGTTTTACAGTTTTATTGGTGGGAGAAGGATGCTAAGGTTAGAGCTGCCAGGTAAGAGAAAAAGAGGAAGGCCTAAGAGAAGGTTTATGGATGTGGTGAGAGAGGACATGCAGGTGATGGGTGTAACAGAGCAAGATGCAGAGGACAGGAAGATATGGAAGAAGTTGATCCGCTGTGGCAACCTCTAACGGGAGCACCCGAAAGAAGTAGAAGAAGAAGAAGATTCTTACTTGGTGGGTCATTTTGTATTTCTGAAGCATTTAAACATTTTCAGGTCAATTTAATTCAATTTAGGGTCATGGAGGCCAGAGCCTCTTCTGACAGCATGGGGTGCAAGGTAAGAATCAACTTTGGAGAAGGTACCAGTCACTCACTCACAGACGGCAGGCTTGGAGTAGCCAGTCAACCTCACACTCACGACTCTAGGGATGAGGGCGGACAACAGAAATGCCCAGAGAAGAACTCATGAAAACAAGAACACGTAAACAGGTGTGGGGTTCAAAACTAGGATTCTGGATATATGAGGCAGTAGTGCTAAAAACTCTGCCACCATGCTCTGCACTCAAATAGTTATTTTGTAAGAGAGATAAATTATTAGAGAGACAGTCCTATGTAGAACTTCAAAGTGCTTTTAAATAGAGAGAGAGAGTGTGTGTGTGTGTGTGTGTGTGTGTGTGTGTGTGTTGTGGGTGAAGACTAACCAACAGTCCTGCATCTACATTTCAAGGTTTTTAACAGTTACAGTTAAAAGTGAAACAAGGGTAAGTTCAAAGAAAAGTTAAATTTCCTCTTCAGTCCAAGATATAAACACTTCATCCCTTAGAGGCAACTTGCAGAACTTCCTTGTTTTGACTAGTGTGATTATGGTGTGGAGTTAAACCAGGACATTTTCTGAAATGTTTATACTTTCAATCTGTGTGTTAACAACAGGAGAACTGACTGAAAGCTATATTTTCATCTCTGAAATACAAATTATCTGCATTATAAATCTTTACTCAAACTTTGAAATGCTAGTATAATGTTAGCCATCTTCTTATCCATAACTCCTTAATGCTGTGAAGTTAAGTAAATAGTTGATAAACCTACTGTGATTCTTAAACAAAAAAAATGTAATTAGGAGTTAGTTAAAAGCAAAGTAGAATCATTAATTGAGACCTCCATGGAGCTGATGGCATTGTTATCAGTGATTCTTTTTAACTGCTTGATTTATGGCCTATTCTCCTTCACTGTGAGCACTGATATCAAAATAGTAATTAGAAACCAAGTTGGGTTGTTTCATCAGTCATATTGGTATGTTCTCACTGCCCTGCTAATTCTAACCTACCTTAAAGGGAATTTTAAATAAAAAATGTATGAAATATTCTAAACTTAAATATATATGTTTAGAATGCAAAATTTGACATTTTCACATTAAAATTAAGTTTTCCTAATTTTACTTTTTCGTCCATAACTGAAATTTTTAAGCTTATGAAGGCTGTATATCTAGTGCCATCTGACACCCATATCATCCCACCCCTCGACCACACACTGTCACTCTGCCACTTTCCCGTTGCCTGATGCTGTTGAGAGTTTGACCTAACCTCAGAGTTCAGTCATTGACACGTTCACACTCTTGGGAAGCAAAATTGGGAGGTATCATCATTTTTCAACTAAATATGGCTGCCTTTTTTCAATTTTGATGTGCAGGTTTGGAGGTTCTTTTCAAAAGCCTGGATATACAAGGTTAAGTTCAAAAGACAGTGTAAATATGCAAACAGAAATGCAAAAAAGCAACCTTAATAGAATATACGTTAGAGGATAAAGTAATTCATAACATTGTTTTTGACAATGTAATTTCATTTTTATTATGTTTTTCTTTTTACTGTTTTATTATTCATTGGTATTTAAAATTGACAGTTAGCAATACTCGAGTAACTGATTTTCTATCTATGATAACTAAGCACCAAACCATCTTCCTCCCGCGTCCTGCATACTCTTCTGTATACCATCTCCTTAAATACAATCGCTTTCTCTAACAGAGGTCCGGCCCAATGCCCTTCAAGTGGCTCTGCTGTAAGATAGTGGACACCCAGCACCCGTCCCTTGGGGTTTAGCGAGTGAAGCAAGCAGGGGGCGGAACCCCCTAGTTTATAAAAAAAAAAGATAACATTTAATATTAGATAGAGGTGGATATTATCATTTAATATGCAACACATTAGCTTTTGAAGGGCAATATCATGGTTTATAATACGCAAACAGTTGATTCCTGCTTTTAGTGAGTGAGTATCTATACTTAAGTATTAGCTATTTAGTATTATATAAATGACATCCGATTTAACACTTTAAACTTTTAACTGAATGAACAAAAGTATCCACCACCAACTGGCACAGTATGAAATAGTAATTGCCCTCTTCCACTTGATAACCTGTTGTGCAACCTTTAGCTGCAATGACAGCAACCAAAGGCTTCTCATAACTCAGCATTAGTTCTTAACATCTGTCTGGAGGAACGTTAGGACCTTTATTTAAATTTAGAAATATTAGCAGGTTTTCTTGAAAGCATAGTTCAATTCAGGTCCTGTCCCAACAGTTTTATTTAGTTTAGGAGTCATAGGCCTAACAAAAATTTTAAATGTTTGCTTCTTTCTAGCCTTTCTGATGTAAACTTTCTTTTTTGTAGTTTGCAGCATAAATCCACAGGGGTAAACATTTTCACTTTAAACTTCACACTCTACTATAATTCTAACTTTGAGGTAATGTAGATATTTCAGACTGAAGTCTTGAGTCAAGCAAGGCAGAATTTTCAAGGTAAGAAAGAAAGAAATTTCAAGTAATACTCACTGATCATAGCACTTATAGCTCGGTCAACCATATGGCTTTACTGGGTTACATTTCACCTTCCGCTCACAGACAGGTGACCAGACATTCTCTTTAATACCTTTCTGATACAGAGAAGGATTCACAAGTTGAAAAGGTCCTGAGGTAGCAAAGCATCTCCAGACTATCCTGCTATCATCTCCACATTTGACTGTTAGTCACAAGACCCATTTGCCTCACGCTGGACAAAATGCGACCCTTGTCGTTCCATAAGCTTCACTCTTTCATCTGTGCATTGGTTATTCTCCCAAAAGAGTTGTGGATTATCCAGATGCTTCTAGGAATGTGAGAGACACACAGGTTATGTTTTCTTCAATAGCCATAGTTTCTGCCTTGCTATTCGCCAGTGAAGCCAATATCTTTCAGATTTGTGGAGTCAAGAGCACTGACCTTTGAGGCAAAAGAAACTTGCGGTTCTGTGGATGTTTGTAGGACCCGTTGGGCTTCCTTGGAGGATTTAACTCTTTGTCCCTGCAGTAATTTCAGCAGGGTGGTCACTCCTGAGGATACTGTTCAAAGGGTTTTCCATTTTGGGAATAACACAATCATCAGTTTATCCACACTGATCAATATCACAAGTTGTTATATTTCATTTTTTTCCACTTCCTTTACTCTTGGCATTGTATGCTTGGTGAATCTTAGTGTTGCCAACATGATACTAATGGAAAAGGTCAATTTCATTTTGAAGAGAGCAGGGTGCAATCAAGCCTGGCTGTGTTCAATAAGCTCACTCTAATTATTTTAATTATGATTTCAATGGGGTTGATTTAACTCAGCAGTTACTTTTCCACAGGGAACCACTTGGTGTTTGGGATGTCAAACTCAAATCCCGAAGGGCAGCAATGCCTGTAAGTTTTCATCTCTGACACTTTCTAAATTAGTAACCAATTACTGCTGTTAATTTAATGGCCTACTTTTGTCATAATTTTAATTGACCTACTTAATAGGTTTGTTTTCTTTAACTGGAAGCCAAATAATAAAGAGAGGCAAAGTGGATAGCAAATCATCAGCCAACTCAGGAGTCTCAAACAGTCCTGGAGGGCCGCCTTTCTCACTCCCGTCACCTAATTTAGCTGTTAATGAAATCTGTTTGTTAATCCTGCAACTTGTATGTGTTCTCATTCTTCCAAATCTGATTTTCTTTTTTTCTGAGATTATCATCAAGATGCTGTGTGGACCATGAGCATTTCTAAGGCCTTTTATTTTATTGAGACAGAGCTGTAAATGGAATCTGAGTTAGTCTTGTCATCAGCTGGCACATTTGGCATCAATTTATTGTTTGGTTGCGGGTGATAGAAAAAAATGAATCAATTAAAATTAAACATAGTACCGGTAATTAAAAAGACAACATAGTATCTGCCATTAGCATTAGCTGTTAGTTAATAATGCAGAAAGCACCTGGAACAAAAACATAAAGCAACTGCAGCCCTCCTGTAACTGAGTCTGACACTTCTACAGGATAACTTTAATTATCAGATATATGAAATAGGTTTTTAAAAAGTGCAATTTGTTAACACAGGTTTCCTTTATCTAATACTAGGGGGCTTCACTCGCCAACCCCCCATCCTGTGCTACACGCCAGCCACTTCGCATCTCTGTCGCTCGCATATGTGGATTTCACTTTCACCAAACAACAAATATTTTAATTCTCGCAGATACGCCTCTTCATTGGAAAGAAACACTACTTTTCCCTGATGGTAGCATGAATTAGATGATCTACAAGTCTCCGACTTAAAGTTTAAATCCGAACAATATATTCGATCTCTTTTCGCTGTTTCATTATTTCACCAAATAATAATTTCCATTTGTTTGCGCTAATGCTATCTTTACTATCATTTTTTTGAGATTTTCGAATTTTAGTACTTTCATAATCTCTAACCTGCTCTGCATGTGTATCACGCCAACGTTTTTGAACCTCTTTACGAAGTTCTACTTTGTCATCTACTCTTTGTCATTTATTTCCGGACCCAGGCGTGGTTAAATCTCTTGGCACAAAGTCTCGTCTCGTGGGACTTGAAAGTATCTCTGAAAAAGTCACGTCTCGTCCTAGGCTAAAAAGTCCAGGATTTTTTTTATATAATAGAGAGATTAGGTTTTGGTTGAACATCTTAAAATATTTAATGTCAATAATTTGCAATAACAGAGGAAATAAGGAAAGCTGCAAATACGTTTTCATGTTGCGATAGGCATTGCCGTATTTTGGCTCATAAGGCAAATAAAGTGAATGCAAAACATTTTATGCCAGTTGTGCATCAATGAAAAACTGTGTCCAATTTAAAGTTTTCCTAGGTAACCCATCTCCAGCTCTGAAGTGTACTAAGTATTTACTTTCGAGGACTACGCCCATTTCATATATTTGAAACATCTAGTCTTCCATCCATCCATTTTCCAACCCGCTGAATCCGAACACAGGGTCACGGGGGTCTGCTGGAGCCAATCCCAGCCAACACAGGGCACAAGGCAGGAACCAATCCTGGGCAGGGTGCAAACCCACCGCAGACATCTAGTCTTAATCTATTCTAATTTTACAGAAAATACAAAGGCCTAGTACTGAGATATAATAAAGAGGGCAAAATTATATTTCTACATCTGAGATGGAGAGGCAAAGTTGGACAAGATCTTTATAGATTTTTGAATTAAGTTTTCTGAGGATGAGATGCAAGACCAAACATTCAATTCAATTCCAAAATGGTTTGTAAATGGGGCATCATAAATATGTAATTCAGAAGTATAATCTATCAAGTAGACTTGCAGTTCTTGATGCAGGTCTGGAGAAATGAAAAGAATCAATTGATCTTCATCACTTCCATCCTGCAATGAATTCTCCATTAACCCAGTAGACAGTGTAGGGGAGTCGCATTGACTCCGGTAGAAGTGTTAGTGTTGTACTGCACTGAGACTATTTAGATGTAAGAATGTTAAAATGACTTCTGGCAACACTGTTTTGAGAAGAAAGAGGTAGAAAAATGTAAAGCATACAGAAGGTTACAACATGTAAAAATGTATAATTTATTATACAGCACATACTGTATGTATATAAATAATCCAACCAAGTAAGTGATGACTTACTTATATTTTCATTAAATTAATTACAATGAAGAGATGGTCAAGCATCATTGTTTCACTGCATGTTCTGAAAAGAGCTTTGAGATACTCTTTTTCAAAATTTACAATACCAGAATCCATATTCTTATGGCTGTGGTGGGTTGGCACCCTGCCCTGGATTGGTTCCTGCCTTGTGCCCTGTGTTGGCTGGGATTGGCTCCAGCAGACCCCCGTGACCCTGTGTTTGGATTCAGCGGGTTGGAAAATGGATGGATGGATGGATATTCTTATGGATTAATCTTATTAGACAGAATTAAAATGGTACACTTGCAAAACAGGGACACACTCCAATGAGTCATGGAAGGAAAGTTTTAAGATTAAAATAACTAAATCCATAAAATATTAACCACAGGTACAAAGCATACAAAAATTAGATTAGATTAGATTAGATTAGATAAACTTTATTAATCCCAAAAAGAAATTTGGATGAATGCATTAGCAGAAACATAAAAAACAAAGATACAGACTCACAGAATAAATAATACAATCAATAATTAAATAAAAATAAATGTATATTGTGTAGAAGTTGCAAAAAGAACTTAGAGTATTAGCATGTAGTCTGGGTTTTGGGAGGAAGCATTGAATTGCCTGATAGCAGTGGACAGAAAAGACCCCCAGAGGCACTTCTCAGCACACCGTGGTTAGCTTATGGCTAAAAATGCTCTAATAGAGCACCTCCTGGAGAGGAAGGCGGGGATTTTTAATGATGCCATTCCAAATTTGCCACCATCCACTTTTCCTCAACAGCTTCCGGTGTGTCCAGGTTCACCCTGTGATGGAGCACCCTTCATTCATTGTGCTTCTTTCAAACTCAAGTTACTTTCCCTGGAGATTGCAGCGTAGAACAAGACACTGGCTAATACAGATAGAACATTTCCAGCAGTTTGTTGCATACATCAAACAACCTGAGCCTCCTTAGGAAGTCCAGTCTGCTCTGATCCATCTTGTTGTGCAGCACCACTGTGCCAATCAAAGTTTGATGATTATGTGAAACCCGCACTCACCCCCCACCCCCCCATCACCAAGTACTAGTGCCATTGTACGACTTCCAAATGGTGACTGGTCTCAGAGGCTCCTTGGCATGCTGAAAGTACTCCATGAACTTATTTGTCTTGCTGATTTTGAGTAGCATGTGGTTCTTCCTGCATCGCAAAACTAAGTCCAGAACAAGCCTCTTGTACTCCATCTCCTCTCCATTATTAATGCAGCCTGTGATGGAGGAGTTATATGAAAATTTCTGTAGGTGGCAACTGCTGGCATTGTACTCCAAGTCCATTGAGGGTTAACAGGAAGGGAGATAGAACAGTTCCTGGAGATGCTCCATTATTACATGCTGACATACAGTCCCTGAGGCTCACAATCTGCTGTCTGTTGGTCAGATCCATGGAATGTATGGAGGCTTCAACACACATCACCTTGAGCTTTTTACCCAGTCGGTGAGGCAGAATGGTGTTAAAGGCACTGGAAAAGTCAAAGAATGTTATGCAGACTGTGCTACCAGCTCTGTACAAGTAGGAGTAGGCTCTGTGGAACTTGCAGATCAGAGCATCCTCCACGCCTATATGTGTCTGATAGGAAAACTGCTAAGGATCGAGATGTTCTGAAACCAGGAGTCAGAGCTGTTTCAGGACCAGTCTCTCAAAGTTGTTAATGATATATGAAGTAAGAGCAACTGATCTGAAGTCCTTTGGATCACTGGAATTCCCTTTGTTTGGCACTAGGACTACATAGGAAATATTTTCCACACATTGGTAATCTTCTGCCAACTCAGGGAAAGAGATCAGGTTCTGAACAACTCCACAGAGCTGACTGGCATATGTTTTCAGCACCCTGGGTCTGATTCCATCTGTCTCTGCAGCCTTTTGCTCATGCAAAATTTTGTGGGCTTTCTCTTCACTTGATCAGCAGAGACAGATAATCCAGGAAGTGGACGGTGTCCGGAGACCACAGGTGTGATGTCATTGTAGGGAAAGATCATCCAGAACCTCCACAGCTTTCACACAGAAATTACCAGTGTTCAGAAAGGGCTGGACTAACATGAATGAGTCAAACCTGTTGAAGAACTGGGTGAGTTCATCAGCTCTGTTCTTGTTCCCTTCCTCTATGTGATTTGCAGACCTGAGTGAGTGAATAGGAAAGAGCATAGGATATAATGAAGTCCTACAAATAAGTAGGTACTGATCCACTGACTATTCCTTAGGAAACCATCCATATTCAGAACTTGATATTCAACTTGTGAAAGCTTGTGTTCAGCTACTGGAGGCTAATGGAATGATCTGAGCAAGGAAGTGGCATGCACCTGTCTTAGCTAGCTGAATATGAGACATGTCGCTACATTTTGAATAATACTGCACGTTTATAGGGTCATTGTTGTCTTGTGTACAGAGTACAGTGGAACCTCGGTTCACGAACGTCTCGGTACATGTACAAATCGGTTTACGACCAAAAAGTTCGCCAAACTTCTGCCTCGGATCACGACCACACACTCGGTATACGAACAAGCCAGTTTCCCTTTCGGTTTGTACATGTTCAGTCTCTCCCTGTGCATTTCCTGTGCAGTGAGCAAGAGAGAGAGAGCGAGAGCGCGACACACACACACACACACAGGCAGCGCGAGAGAGAGGCAGCGTGAGAGACAGAGGCACACACACAGGCAGCGCGAGACAGAGAGGCGCGCACACACACAGCAGCGCGCTAGAGAGACACACACACAGGTGTTCCAGGCTCGCAAAAAAAAGACGCACGCACGCACGCACGCACACACACACAGGCGCAAGAGAGAGAGAGAGCGAGAGAGGGACGCATAAGGTAGAGAAGGCTTGTTTTTGTTTTCAGTTCTGTTTACAGTGATTCGGTTCATAGCCTGCATTGTTGCAATGTTACTCTTCTTGTTGGTTTTTTTAAATTTCCTTATTTTTCAAATGTTCATTTTTAAAACTCATTAAAAAAAGTGTTTTTAGCGAGTGGTTCCTAGCACTATAGCGCGAACTATTGCAGTGTTAGTTTTCTCTGTTGTTCAAGGTTTTCTCAGTGTTATTCAATGTTTTTACATTTAGTTTATTATTACGCTGTGCATTCTATGGTATAATTAACTATATTTGTGCTTAAAAACTAATATATATATATATATATATATACTGTACATATATACTGTACATATATATATATATATATATATATATATATATATATATATATATATATATATATATATATACATACAGTTTGTACGGTCTGGAACAGATTAATTGTATTTACATACAATCCTATGGGGCAAATTGTTGAGTTTTGGAACGAATTATGGTCGTGAACCGAGGTTCCACTGTACAGTGAAATTCTGACTTGTGTTAATCAACATGTAATAATACCAGCTAAAGATAACCGTTGTTGAAAACCCCATAACATTCCATTTGATTCAGTTGAACTTAATTTGTACAGAGCTCTAACTAAATTAAACAGTATGGAAATCTTGGATACCCTATCACAGCATTTCTCAACCTGTGAAAGAGAAAAAGCATTGGTGGTCATGCTTGATTCATCTAATGCTCTGATGATCATGCTGGACAAAAACTTTGATAATTGTGCTCGATTCATCATGGGTGGACCACGGTGTGTTGTGAACACACGCATGTGAAAAACTGGGTTGTGACACCACGAAAGGTTGGGAATCACCGCCTTATTGGAACATATCATAATTTGTATTTCAGCCTCCCTCAACGCCTTACTAAGAACATTTGTTGAGTTGTTGTAGGTACCAAAATGTGACTTTATCATGGTAATGTCATTGTTGGATCCATCTTTTTCTCACATTTCCTCTTTCATAGGTATTGTAGCTGCGCTATGTGGAAGATTTATTGATAATTACACTAGTGCCACTTGCTGCTCGGGAACTCGGTCCCAAAAGTCTATTGGCTATTTTAGCAGCTTCCTTCTATTGAGTTTTTTAACAATGGAAGTTCCAATGCCCTTTTATTTTTCAATGCATGTGTTACTATTGACTGTCTAGGACTAAATATTTCTATATGTTACAAATCCACTGATTCTACTACTTTCTGCAGTTGTTTCTAATCTTGAGAAACATACAATTCTGTTCCTTCTTCTAGTTCCTTAGACTCAGTCACCTCTGTATCAATGAAACTGGTTTCCACAATGAAACACACCGGATATTTGTTTTAATCAACAGAGGATATCCTCACATTGTCCACGGAGTCCTTAGCCAAGTTAGCAGCAGACCATGTAATATTCACTCTACAAATATATCATGAATCAAAACATCACCACACTCATTCTCATTATTTTCCAGTTTTACAGGCTGCTCCCTTTTCTAAACCCATCCATTCTTGTCAATCACTGATCTTGTTACCAACATAAACATTTTTTCCCATTACCACCTTTCATCATTCATTTTTATACCTTTTTACAAGAGTTGCTTCATCATATGGGGCTATGTGTCCTGCAATCCCCAGCATGTCTGGTCCTACTTGATGTTTTACTATCACATAGTAAGCCATTATCTGTCCAAAAATCTTAGAGAAAGTACATCCATTTATCCATCTCATCTGCAGAATTTAACATGGCCTTTAAAAATTGACCTGAAATTTGCAAAGATTTAAAGAAACGTATCACAGAAGCTCTGTAGCAGCAGAACCAGCTGAACGTAATCTTAAACTGAAATATTCTCCCCTTATTAAATGACCTATTCATTTCTGACCATCATTGTTTTTGTTACCACTCTTCTCGACTTCTCTTTCAACCATACATGTCACCATGAGGGCCCACCAGAAGCCCTGGTTTACAGCTGAAGTCTAATTCTGGGTAAAAGTAAGGGATGTGGCCTTCAGGTCAGTTGATCCTGTGGCCATAAGGACAGCCAGAGCTAAGTCGCCCCAAGCCAATTACCTAAAGAGCCATTTCCATATCTTACGAGACACAGAACATGTGTGGCAGGGCATACTGCCCTTTATAGACTATAAGACAACCTTCCCTGCATCCTTCCCTGGTAGGTTTAATCTATTTCTTGCCCAGTTTGATGTAGTACATAATAAGCTAAAGAACAACTCATCCCCCTTTAATGAACATACACTCCACCTCTCCCCAGCCAAAGTGAGGACATACAAGGCTGCTGGTCCCTGACAATTTTCCAGGGTAGGTTCTCGGGGACTGAGCTCATGAACCTACAGATGTCCTAACAGACATTTTAACATCTCGCTCAGACAAGTGCTTGTACCTTAGTCTTTAAAACTGCTATAATCATGCAGGTGCCTAAGAAAACATCTCCTTCAGCTCTAGATGACTATTGGCCCATAGCTCTTACCAGTTTATAGATTATGATTTTGGATTGACTGGTCATGTAAGATATTTAATGAAGCCTCCCTGCCTTCATAGAACGATACCCATTTGCAACCAGTTGTCAGAGGATGCCATAGCCTTGACGTTACATACTACGCTAATGCACTGGGACAACAAAACCTCTTATGTAAGGATGATGTTTATTGGTTTCATTTTGGCACTAAAAATGGCAGTTCTACAACAACTAATACAGAAGTTGTCCCTGTTAGGACTGAAAATCTCATTGTGCAACAGAATTGTGGACTTCATAGAAAGAAAGCAGGCTGTCAGGATAGGTATTATCACTTCTGCATCCATAGTGACTCCACAAAGCTGTTGTCTCAATCCCATACTCTTCATACTGCCGATATGAAGACACACCAAAAAGTATTAAGACAACATTCTCATGATTGGTCTCAGAAGCAGTGGAGATGAATCAACATACAACAAGGAGAGAGATGCTGAGTGAGATGCTGGAGTGCTGCAAGGCCCACAATCTGCTGCTTAATGGCAAGGAAATGATTGCAAACTTCAGAAGAACCAGGGGAGAGCATCTTTCCTTTCTGCTTGTGATTGTGGCCATTAGTGGGCATACCAGCACCCCAAGCTCATTTACACACACAGAGTCCCAGGTTCAAATCCAGCACTTTTATTTACAATTACGAGAACCATTTACAAGCTTCCACCTTAGGTGTCGTAGCAGCTCTCACACAACACAGTCCAATAATACCATCAGTCACTCCATTTGCTTCTTATGTTTTCCTCCACTTCTCCCATGGGAGTGTTGTCCAGCTCCTCTCCCAACTTACTTCCGGTGCTTAATCAATTGCCTCCAGGCAGCACTTCTGGTTCAGGCAGGACTACAGAGGTCCTTGTATTGTTAACAGCTCCCCCTGGCAGTCATCATAGAACCTGACAGGGCATGCCCATGGGACCACAACTCCCATGCTGCCCTGCAGGTGTCCATATAATGGGGCTTGCCAGATGGGATGCTGCCAATCGGTGTACAGGGGCACAATCTCCCCATAGCAGGCAGTTGCCCACTGTACTGTCCTTCCTGGTTCCCAAGCCCATCCTGTCTGTCACTCAGTGGTTGTTAGGACATCAGTCCCACTGTAGCTGCTGTAACATCCTTCCGCATCTCGGTTAGGCACAAAAAGGAGATATTATTTCCACCCTGACCTTCTGTTATCAAGGCCTCTAGGTAAGGGAGTGGGGTCCACACTGGCAGAGATGCCAATTCGTCCCTTACAAGTGTTTGAAACAAGCAACACTGCTGTTCTGCCCTCTTTTTATAGAGGCACCATTGAGAGTGTCCTCACCACCTGAATCACAGTCTGGTTTGGATCCTGCAACACCTCGATCGCCAATGTCTACAGTGGGTCATAGGAACAGCAGAGAAGATTACTGGGACTACTCTGCCTTCCCGGCTGGATATGGACACAGTATCGGAGGGCCACTGGTATGATTTAAGGTCCAAGAAGCTTCTGTAGTCTCAAAACCAGAATATTGAAGCTTAAAAACAGTCTTTTATGGCAGGCTGTACAACTGCTGAACTCCTTGGCTCCTCTCAAGCTAAGGATGAGTCTTTAAAACTCTGTAGAAGGGTCTACCCTTTCTCTGGATTGGAATAATAATACATTATATTTAGAACATGACATATTTCATTTAACTAGTTTGTGGCATTCACATTTCCCCATCTGCTGTTTGTTATTGTCTAGCTGTATATTGCTAAATGGGTGTTTCTAAATGTATTTGTCTTAAATTATTGAATTGTGTGTTTTTTAAATTTAGGTTGTTTGGTCTTATACTGTACATTTTCTGTATATCTTAGATTTGAATTTTAATATTTTTATATTGCATTATGACCATAGTAGAACGAAATTTCATTTCACTATAAGAACCTATGTATCTCAAAGCTGAAGCGACTGCTAGTAGCCACAGGGCCTCAGGCAAAATGTTGGGGTGCCAACTGGGCCATCACATTTACTTCTTTTATACAGGAACTAAATAACAAACTGAGCAATGACGCAAAAATTGAACAGAACTCAATAAATCTGTCGGCTGTTATTTCATTGCCTAATTAACTTATCAGGCTTTTCGTCGGACTTCCTTTCCATAGGTGAGTTGTCTTCCAAGTCAGCTTCCATCTTCTAAGAGTGCCCTCTTTTCATAGCTCCTGGACTGGAAGGGGCGGGTTTAGTTGCGCTCACTGGGAAGCTTACATGGGCTGTGGTTGGAAAAGCAGGAAAGGTGGTTAGCGGTCACACCCCCTGGTGTCCCTGGGTGGTAGTGCTTACTTTGATGAGCTTACCCTCTGATGCACATGCGTGACAAAAGATACTTTGACTTTGATATCAACATACACTCAGTCATCACTTCCTTAGGCACATTTGCTCTTAATTCAAATAGCCCGCTCCTCCAAA
This sequence comes from Erpetoichthys calabaricus, assembly GCF_900747795.2. Taxonomy (NCBI): domain Eukaryota; kingdom Metazoa; phylum Chordata; class Cladistia; order Polypteriformes; family Polypteridae; genus Erpetoichthys; species Erpetoichthys calabaricus. Next base: position 196,897,998 of record NC_041397.2, read on the forward strand.
CAGCCAATCACATGGTTCCAGCTCAATCTCTATAGTATGAAGACATGGTCAAGATGTTTAGGTGTTGTTTGACCAAACATTAGAATGAGCAAGATGTGCAACTTTAGTATGACTGTTGATGCCAGACATAGGGGGTCCAACATGTCAAATATAAGAACATAACAAATTTGACAAATGAGAGGAAACCATTCACTCCATCAAGTCTCTTTGTTTAACTAATAACTGAGCTCTCCAGATATCTCACCCAGATTCTTCTTAAAGGTTGTTGAGGTTTCTGCATCAACTACTTGTCTTGGTAGTTTCTTCCAAAGTCCCACCACTCGCTGCGTAAAGAAGTGCTTCCAGGCTCCAGTCTTAAATTCACTTCTCCTTAATTCCCACTGATGTTCTTGAGTATTTGATTCACCCTTAAGCTGAAAGAACGTTGCAGAATCTACTTTATCAGTGCCTTTGAGAATTTAAAACACATGGATTAGGTCCCCATGCTGTCTGCTCTGTTTGAGTCTGCCAAAGTAGGACAAGTCCTTAAGTCCTGGGATACACTTGGTTGCTCTCCTCTGCACAGCTTCCAGTGCTGCTATGTCTTTCTTGTGCTGTGGAGAACACAACTACACACAATATTGCAGATGCGGTTTGACTAGTGCATTATATAGTTTGAGCATAATGTCCTTTGACTTAAATTCAACAGTTTTTACGATACAACCTAACATAACCAGAGAGCTGTCTCTCAGGGATTTACATGCATTACACTTTCATGAGTTTACCAATAATGACGAAAACTACAAAATCACTAGTGGCATTTCTGTGGATGATGAGGCGGTCACATGTGTATGGACAAACTCATGTAAACTTACACAAAGCCAAATATACCAACAAACAGCTTTTCACCACAGTGGCATGCAGAAAGAAATACTGTCACGTCTCAAAGCTGATGGGCTACAAAAGGAGAAGTCTATGCTGGGTCACACTCATGTCAGCTAAGAAAAGAAAGGTGATGCAATTGTGGGGACAGGATCACCACAACTGGACCACTGAAGGATGGAATAATGACACCTGGTCTGATGAATCTCAGTTTCTGCTGTGGCATGCAGACAGTAGGGTTAGCATTTGGCATAAACGGCATCAGTCCATGCATCTATCCTTGTCTTTTGTGGAATCAGACACCATATGTATTGTCACCAGAGCTGCTGCTCACTACTCCTACCACTTTGTCATTAAATGGGGTAGCCTGTGGTGCACAAGCCCTTCTTTCGACCTGAATTGTTTTATATGACATTACATTTAAAGAATCAGGTTTCCAAGAAATATCACCTATCATATAAATTTCTTATACTCTGTGGTCACCAGGGGCTACACAGCTCCCCGAAACAACAGATACCAGGACACAAGTTCAGCAACACACACGTTTTATTATATGTGTGGAAGCTCTTCTCCCTCGCTCCCCACAACAGCACAGTACAAAACATCCAGCACAGTCTACAGCACACAGTCCTTTCTTCTCTTCTCTCTCTTTTCTTTCCACATCCACTCCTCCCTCAAGCTTTGTTCTCTTCCACCCAACTCTGGCTCTTGGAATAGTGGTAGCTGGCTTCTTTTATAGGGCACCCGAAGTGATCCATGTGTCCGGTGATCTTCATCCGACAGCACTTCCGGGATGTGGTGGCAGTCTTTCTAAGGAGGGCTCAGCTGTTACCCTTGCACCCCCTGGAGGTGGCCATGACAGTGTTGATCTTCCATACTCCATCCCCATGGCACCACAGAAAGCCAGGGGGGCTGCCCTCTGTCCTCCCAGGGAATTTATTGCTCCATGCAAGCTCTTTTCCCTGGTCCTTCCCTTAAGAAGGTGTCCCGGCTGTTCACCACAACTATTGAGCCAAAAGAACTGCACAGAATCCAGTGCCCAGGGTGTTCATACATTACCCATAAATCCTGGTTAATCCTGTTTATAGGATATCTACTGGAGTAATTTGAGTCGCTACTGGTGATATATTAATTGTGCACTACTACTGTGCATTTTTAAGTTAATTGCATGAGTGGAGTTTAAGTGGGCCACCCAAACAAATGCTCTTACTATGACACCGGCCAGCAGCCATACCAAATGCGCTTCTTCAGAACAGGTCATCCACCTGAAGCTAAGCATGTTCAGGCCTGGCCAGTATTTGGAAGGGGGTGTCATCTAGGTTTGGGTTGCTGCTGGAAGAGGTGTTGGTGAAACCAGCAGGGGGCACTTACCCTGTGGTCTGAATGTGGATTCCAATGCCCCAGTGCAGTAATAAGGACATTGTGCTGTAAAGAAGGTGCCGTCTTTTGGATGAGGCATAAAACCGAGGTCCTGACTCTCTGTGGTCATGACTATCGCTTGATTCAACTAATGATTCAGTTTCAGTTTGTTCTAAAACTGGCTTTACAGCTTCTAGTTTACATGCCACTGTGTTTTGCTTGAAGTCTTCACCCACTAATGAATATTAATGCTTTACCTTAGAGTGGCAAAATTTATAGAAATATTTGTACATTTTTGCAGCATAATGTTATTTTATCCATTATCCTGAGAGTCACTCAAGCTTAACACTGTAAAGCAGATTATTACACATCACCCTGACTCAGGCTTAACCGTACTTACATAGAATACTGAGCCGGAGTTACATTTGCAGTTAACAACAAGGAGATTAAAGCAGGCAGACCGACATCATTTAATTTGCTTTATCCATCCCTGTATTGAGGACAAACCATCCTGAAGTCTTTTACATGAACAGCTTTACACGCAGTACAGACCTTCACTTGGATTCATTTGGATGACATTGTGTGAGAGGGTTTGAGTAGGCTCTGCAATGAGCTGACATCCTGTCTTCTCCCATAGACCTCAGTTGCCTACAACTCTGATTTTAATTAAGCAGATCTAAGAATGTGATGTTCATTCTTTAGCTCATTAGGTCAAGTCGAACAATCATATATTGTGTTATTTAATTTATAGAAAGAGAAATATCAACAGTTTTCAAGAATATTTACTTTCAAAACTTTATCTTTATCATCCCTGACATGCTTCTTGGCCCATCGTCTAAATCAGGGCTATTCGATTAGTCTGAGTAGGGGTCAGATTAGAAAAATGATAACCAGTCAAGTTGCCTTATTTTTTTCATAACTTTTCCTTTCAGCAGAAATTGTAAAAGGAAAAAAATCAGAGGAAATCAGATTAATACGTTGTTAACACAAAGCACAGGCAGTGATGAATGCTGGATTACTTTTCTTAATGGTGTTCATATGGAAGAATGCCAATGTATATGTAGAGCTGAACATTGTTAAAATAAAAAATATCTTATGAAGTTGCTGATGGCGAACATCAGTTGCAGTTTTCTTGAAATGCCTCTGAATATTCTTTCATTAACGATAAGCTTCCATTTCACAGCCAACACTCAGCTTCACTCTAATTGTAACAAACATGTGTCTTTTTGTTTTCTCACTATTAAATTGTCTGTTTGCTTTAATTTAGAAAGCAACATTTTGGCAGTAGGACTGAGTAGCTAATGAACAATGAGGAGAGACTGTGCAGGAGATGAGAGAACAGAACAACTTGTGGCAACTGGCTTCAGCTTGAGGACATTGTTGTTTTTTTGGGTGACGAGTTAAAACTGACTGTTAGCACCGATAGGGCGAGACAACTAGGAAAAACACATTTTATGAATCTAAGGAGTACCAACAAAAGTGAAAATTCAAAACTATTTTTCTATTATAATTTGTTGGCATGAACCAATCAAGAGCCTTTTAAACAACACCTCCCTCCCCCAAGCCACTGGGACCACTAATTGAATAGCCCTGAAAATCCTAACTTGCTGAGGTCTTTAAGACTACCTTAAAAATAAAGCACATTCTTATCTACTAGTCACCATATAGTTATTTAATTTCCTAATGGCAATAACGACAGTTGAAAGATTTATCTAAGTTAAATTTGGAACTGGCTTTCGTCCAAATACAATAATAGGATTTCATTGTGGGAAGTTCCAATGGAGTTGTGTTTGTAGCCCTAGGCACACAGCAATGCTCCCTGCATAGTATGTGGAAAGAGATGTGCAATGAAAATTGTGTCCAATAAGTCAGAAACAATTTTTGTAAGATCGCTATTTTAAATAAGGAAGACAAACATTTTGAGGTAGGGAAGACTAAAGTTTCAAAATAAGGAGGACAAAAGTTTCAAGGTAAGGAAGACCAAATTTTTAAGATAACGAAGACAAACATTTCAGAGTCCAAAGTTTTAACGCAAGAGAACAAAAATTTTATATTAGGAAGACTGAAGTTTTGAGGGAAGGAGGACAAAAATTTTGAGGTAGGGAACACTTAAAACATTTCGAAGCAAGGAAGGCCGAAGTTATGAAGTAAGGAGGACAAAATTTCCAAAGGAAGGAAAAACTGAAGGTTTGAAGTAAGAAGGACAAAAATATTGAGGTTTGAAAGACCAAAGTTTCAAAGTAAGGACAACAAAATATTTCAAGGTAAGGAAGACCAAGGTTTCAATGTAAGATGGAGAAACATTTCAAGGTAGGGAAGACTGAAGTTTCAAGGTAAGGAGGGCAAAAATTCTGAAGGAAGGAAGACTAGAGATTCGAGGTAAGGAGATCAAAAATTTTGAGGCAGGGAAGAGTGAAGGTTTGAGGTAAAGAGGGCAAAAAGGTTCAGGTAGGGAAAACCAAATTTTTTAAATAAAGAGGACAAATATTTCATAGTACAGAAGACCAAAGTTTCAAGGTAAGGAGGACAAAAATTTTGAGGTAAGGAAGGCTGAAGTTTTGACATAAGGAGGACAAAAATTTCAATTGAGGGGATGATCAATGTTTTGAGGTAAGGAGGATGAACACATTGAGCCAAGGAAGATTGAAGTTTTAAAATAAGGAGGATGAAAAGTTTGAGGTAAGGAAGACCAATTTTTTAAGATAAAGAGGACAAATATTTTTAAGGTATTTTTAAGTTTAAGGTAAGGAGAGCAAAAATGTTATATTAGGGAGACCAAAGTTTTGAGAAAAGGAGGACAAAAAAAATCAGAGGGAAGGAAAAACTGAAGTTTTGAGGTAAGAAATACAAAAATATTGAGGTATGAAAGATCAAAGTTTCGAGGTAAGGAGGACAAAAAATTTCAAGGTAAGAACGGCAAACGTTTTGTGGGATTAAAGACAGAAGTATCAAGGTAAGGAGGACAAAAATTTTGAAGGAAGGAAGGAAGACTAGAGATTGAAGGTAAGGAGATTAAAAATTTCAAGATAGGGAAGACTGAAGTTTTGAGGTAGAGAGGGCAGAAAGTTTGTGATAAGGAAAACCAAACGTTTAAGATAAAGACGAGAAATATTTCATGGTATCGAAGACTAAAGTTTCAAGGTAAGGAGGACAAAAATTTTGAGGTAAGGAGTACGAACACTTTAAGGCAAAGAACACCAACGTTTTGGAGGAAGGAGGAGAAAAATTTTGGGGAAAGGAAGACAGAAGGCATCAGGAAAGTTAGTCCTACTCACTTAATTAGCACATGCAGGTACAAACTTTACTGTACTCTGTACATGTGCCAATACTGACCTGTTTCCATTTCAGTCAGATAAATATAGATTTGCACATTGTACTTGTTTCTGTAAATCTGACACGTACGAGGTGAGACACAAAAATAACCGGAATGGTAAAAAAAAAATATATATATAGATTGTTGAATTACAGCATTCTAAACATTGTCACCTTCTATACAAACTTTTGTCATGTGAAGTTCTTCTTGCAAAATGCGTCTCACTGATTCCCTGTCAATACCAGCCAACTCTGAGATAGCTCGAACACCTTGGCGACGATCATTTCAAACAATCTGATTCACCGTTTTCTGCGGTGGGTTGGCACCCTGCCCGGGATTGGTTCCCTGCCTTGTGCCCTGTGTTGGCTGGGATTGGCTCCAGCAGACCCCCGTGACCCTGTGTTCGGATTCAGGGGGTTGGAAAAATGGATGGATGGATGGATGATTCACTGTTTTGATGTTTTCATCCGTCTGAGACAAGCATGGGTGACCTGAGTGTTGAACGTCTTCCACATATTCTTGTCTTTCCTTGAAACGTTTGTGCCACTCAAAAACTTGTGTGCGAGACAAACTGTTATCACCGTACACTGTTTTTATCATTTCAAAAGTTTCTGTGGACGTTTTGTTCAATTTCGCGAGAAATTTGATGTTGATTCGCTGTTTGATTTTTTCACTCGACATTATCGCAGCAACTTGTGTAGCGATTGTTGTGCAAATACTGACTGGGTTATTCACAGGATATACCTAGCCGGTCAGCAGTTTGAGAGGGTGTGTAGGAGGGGATATACTGTAATTCTATGATTCACGTCCAGTCAACCTCCAGACAGTTATCCAGGAAAGCCCCAAGCCCAGTCTGGTTATTTTTGTGTCTCACCTCATATGCACACCTCTTTGATAAAAAGCCTCCCCAGCCCACCTCATAGCTAGCACATGATCTGCAGAGACAGTGGCCAAGTGTCCTAGCAAATTTGCACCATGGCAAGAAGTTTGAGCTCTTACACGACGTATACACAAACATTGGGAGAAAATGGAGACTCAATAAAGTTGGACCTGCAACTTTGAACTGGACTGGGATTCAGATGGGAGGTGGCAACTGTTGTGGGTGGTGTGGTGTAGTGGTTAAGGCTTTGGGTTCAAATCCTGCTGCTGATACTGTATGACCTTAAGCAAGTCATTTGTCCTGCCTGTGCTGCTACTGGAAAATCAAAAGAAATGTAACCAATTGGGTCTCAAATGTTGAAAGCTGCCCTGGGTAAAGGTGTCAGGTTAATAATAACTTCTAAGAGCAGTGAAAATCGCAGCATTACTAACTTAATTTGTTTTTTATCCTATCATCATTATGATGAATGACACAGTGGTTGCCATTGCTGCCTGACAAACTGGGCACAGACCCTGGCCTGATGGTGCTCTCTCCACCTCTCTGTGTTATCTACAACACTTTGTTTTCCCATCCCAAAAATGTGCATTAACTGGACAACTCTGACCGAAGGATTGTGGACTTTTGGTACCCCCTCCAGGGCTTGGTTCCAGTGCTGCCAGGACAGGCACCCATTCCCTGACACCTTGATAGGCCTGTTTCAATGGACTGGTGTTGATGTTACGCAGAATCTATCCCGCACTACAAGAGGTGATTTAAAAGTACAGAGAAGCAGAAACGACTTCCGGGATCAGAGCTGTGCTCTGAGGTACAGTTTGGGGTTGACTTCATGCCTGTTCGGTGTACACTGATGTCTGGGCCAGAAAAAACAACATACAATATGTGCAAGCAAGTGAAAAGAGTCGTCCAATTCATAGAGCAGATGACTCATGGAGTCCTACTAAAAATTATCAAAATGCCTGCCAAAAAAACAAAGAGCTCGACAGTGAAAATTCAATGCAATTGGCAATCCAACAAAATGTTTATAAATGAGTGCAGTACTCATGCCAGTATCTCAACAAATGCACTTAATTAGTTATTCTACACATACTTCTGCAACTGAAAACAAACCGGTACTTCACATATATTCAAGTATTTTAGGACAGGTATTCAAAAATCAGTCTTCAGTTTCTGGCCTGCCCGAGCAGTGCCCCATATTGGACCCAAATGAAACGTATAAGTGAAAGAAAGTGAAATTCAATCAGCCTTTGTGCCTGTCAGCTTCAGCACACTGGAAGTGTTTATTTGATAAAGGCTTGTCGCCATCTAGTGGTGATTAAAAATAACAAGTACAGGGCTCTGTGGATTTTTTTTTTCCCTGGTCTGCATTTTCCCCAATGGGGTTTGTAACGCACTGCACTTATACTAGAACCAATGCTAGAAGGGTACCCAGCTGTATAACTGCATAAAATATTAAAACATTTACTGTATGCATATTTAATGAACATATCTGACAAAAAAGTGTGCATGTTCAAAAATGCCACACATCTCTGAGAGGCAGTGAGAGAGAATTATTAAACCCTCCGGTAACAAGTGGAGATGCAGCCATCTATTTATGAAACCCTTCAGGTATTGCTGGATTTCCGGGAGGAATCAACCAGGGATGGAGTACCAGTCTGTCAAGGGCAAACGTTTGAATCTGCTTTTCTAAAATTCAGAAAACTGGATGCTCAGTAAGAGATGGCCCTAAAGTGGGCCAGTTCAGCTGACACTCATATCCATCTTGGAAACATGGCAGGAAACCAAAGAAAGATCCATGTGATCTCAGGCAGTGTGTGCAGGCTCCATGCCGTCCATCTTCTAAATCCACTTATGTATGGACAGGATGCAAGTCCACCACAGGGTGAGCACACACACACACACACATCTTAGAAATGAGGTTGGAGTTTTATAGTCTTTTAAGATATCAATTCATTTTTAGTTCAGTTGTATGAAGTTGTGATCATTTTGATTTTAGTTTAAGTTCTAAGGATTTACCTCAATTAGTTTTTATTTTGAATGATTTGTTTAGTTTTTGTTTAATCTTAAAAATAAAGAAATGCAATCCCACTTTGAGCATAGGAAAGGTGCTATATAAATAAAATGTACTATTATCCCGTGCCACCATAGCACAATGAGTATAGAAAAGCCCAAATACAATGAATTCAGAACTTATTCAGACCAATTCACTTTCTGCACACTTCATTGTTTTGCAGGTTTAATTTTAAAAGGGTAAATCTGCCATTTTTGTTTACCACTCTACACTCGATGACCCATAATGACAACATGAAAACATGCCTTCAGAAAAGACTGCAAATTCAACAAAAATCAAAAACTGAAATTGTGAGTGTGGCAATGCGTTATCAGCGTATGCTCCCAACCTCCTCCTCCTCTCATTCATAGAAGTAGTAGCACTCCAGATTGTGGTCTGGTGCATCATGTTTGCTTTTGTTCTCCTTAAAATGTTTCTAGAACTTGATTGGAGCCCGTCTGGGCCAAACTGGATTGACTGGACACAATTTAGAATGGCGCACACCCATTTATAGTGGTTCCCATAGTTCACACCTTGTGTGCCAGGGCAGAAACCAAATCATGAAGTCCCAGGAACTCTCTGTGGACCTCCGTGATAATATTGTAGTTTGGTGTAGATCAGGGTAAGGGTATAAAACCATTTCTAAAGCTGTGAGTATTCCCCAAGGGCAATGGCATCAATAATTGTGAAATGGAAGAAGTTTGGAGAGTTCTGGTTTCCCCTATCATTCTTATGTCAACCCAACCCACATCATCTTCATTGATGCCTCCATCTGCAACTGCTGAAATGGAACCTTAGAAGGTCACTCATCACTAGTCTATGTCACACAAACATCATACTGTATGTTACAGATTGGTGGGTAGAGAGCCCCAGGCAGATAATCATAATGCTAGTTCAGGATCATTACTGTACCGAAATGTCACAACCCATATCACACCTCAGCCCAGAAATGAAAAGATGCGTTCAGAAAAGCTTGCAAATTCATTAAAAATCAAAAACTGAAATGGTGGGTGCGGCAAAGCTCATGCTCCCAACCTCTTTCTCTTCCTCTCATTCAAAGACGTGGTGGCACTCCAGATTGTGGTCTGGTGCATCCCATTTGCTTAAGTTCTCCTTGAGAGGTTTCTAGAACTTGATTGGAGCCCACCTGCGCCACAACCAACTACAAGAGACCTTCCAAACTTGATAAAGTGGACCAAGGTCATGACTTCCCAAGCATTTTCTCAGCGGGCCAATTCATGTTTAGCCTTCCAGGGCAGACCCGGGCCAATCTAAAGGTTCTCCTGTTAGTCCCAGCCTATAAGCAGTAGTCACATGCTTGCCTCCATGTTGCTTTTTTTTTTTGCCTTGTGCTTACACACAACACCTGCACTCTGCCAGTGCACTGGAGCACTGCAACAAAACTTTAGCATCACGTATGTTTTTCCTGCCAACTTAAGCTACCAAGTAACCATGTCTTGTGCAAGTAGAAAGGGAAGCCATACCGGTAGGATCTGAGGTGGTGGATATCGTGCAACACTCCTAGGATGTTTTGCCCAGGAGAGTAAAAATTAAATTCCACTTGGCTGACAGCCCTGCTAAAGCACATGAGAATACACTCCCACCCATTGGTCCCTCCTGGGAAAGTATGACTCCCACTCCCATAGCATTTGCATCTGTTTCCACAATTAACAGCTTACGTGGATTCAGACTGGCTAAACTGCCAAAGCTGGAGCTCCATTCGGTGCAGATTGTAGCTGATTGAAGACTATCTTGCAGTCTGCATTTTGAAAGTGCAAGCAGTGTTGGCAAATTTCTAGAGAAATCAGCCATACTATAAGAGGTAACTCTAGAGGAAACATTTCAGTCTCGGTGCAGCCAGTCTCTCACAGCAGGGTGGTGTAGTTACACCACCTGTACCATTCAAATGCCACAAACATGCCACCTCCCAACAAAGCATGTCACACCTCTTGGAGACTATGTGGAGACCTGCCTCCTTAATATAACCAAGTGCTCTGCTGAGAGCCTCTCCAAAATGAACAGCATGCATCCGTAAATGGCCCAAACATAATGGTAGCCAGTAGAGCTCCATCAAACACTCAAAGGAGTTAGGTGTTATATAAACCAAAGGGCATGACTGTGAAATGCAAAGCCCCTGCCCAATTGAGAACGCAGTCTTGGGACAGGTCCCCTGGGGATAACTCTACTTGCCGTTAGTCGCTGTGGAGGTCAAGAGGCCTAAACCAGCAAAACCCAGCAATGCAATCCAGTGCATCAGTCTGGGTGCCGGATTACACATCCTTGCAAGTCATACTGTTCAATCACTTGTAGTTTTTTCTTCCCGACAGATGCCATGAGGGTTAACCAAGGGCTGTTAATTGGCTTAACTATCCCTGTAGCAGCTATTGCTTTCACCTGTTCCCCAAGTGTAACTTGTTTTGTCAATGGCATCTTCCTAAGGGAGACCTAGATGGGCTGGGCACCCTCTTAGTTTGAACTGAATGCTGCACTACATCGGTCATGGTGTGCTTGTCATCACATAAAGGGCCAGCAGTTTCTCTACGTCCTGATGTGTCTTTTAGCCCTTTGGTAATATCAGGAGTCCAAGTCTGTGATTGGTGCATTTTGGTTCATTGACTGGGCAGTCCCGAGGCTACGCTGTACTCTCTGGCCCAAAAACGTACAACAGTCAAACTACTGAAATACTGGATCCCATATTTATCAGGGCAGTAATCCACTTACAGTCCACTGTCCTGACCAACCTGGCCCACTAAAATCCAGATTATAAAGATGGTAGAAGCTGGAAAAAAGAAATGCCACATTGGGACTGGCACATGGAAATGAAAGGAGCATGGAAGAGGGGGCACAGATTGACAGCACTTACCTGCAAGAACTTCAGAGCTGTTTCTCTGCTGCTAAAGTCCAATAGATGTGGCCACAGTCCAGTTGTTTTAAAGGTCCTGGTTTGGATTGTCTCACAGAATTGAGGTAGATGATGTCTCTAAGCCCAAGTGAGGTGTAATGTGCAACTGGTGGTGTGAAATGTCCAAGCTGTGTACAAGGAAGAAAACGGCATATATAGCCATATGGAAAGAGCTGTACAAAACCAGGGCATCAGCAGCAGTGTTGAAGGATATCAATGGAAGGAGAAAGCAGATGGCATCAGCCCCACAGTTGTTACAATATGCCTCCATAAATAAAAAGTACAAGGCCATGTCAGCTCTTTGGTGGCTGAAGCGGAAGAAAGTGAACATTCTGAAGTGGCCCTCAAAGTCCCCAGACCTCAACACATAGTTTGATCCAAGTTGTATTACTAAATAAAAGAAACATGTTTCACATGATCACTCGTGTTTTCTAAGAATGGTAAACATCTTACAGATTCTGTCAGGAGAATGTAAACTTATGAGTGGAACACATATATTCTATACAAACACACACGCACATACCTTAATAAAAGGATAAATGTCTATGCGTCTCTGTCGGGAGTCCATGTCTCGGTCATTTCAAAAGATGATGCATCACAAAAACTTTTAGTAACAAAATGCATTGCATTTGCCATTCCAATATATGGTAAACCACAAACATTAACCCTGCTTTTATGAATCTTACCCATTCATACACTTTTCGTTGAGTCAGCTGCTTTTCACTTTCGTACTAAGCCAACATCCTATGGTGCACTTCAGCAAGTTTCACTCCTTCTGCCCAAAGAAATCTCACTATGGCCCGCTGTTCAACAATGGTGCAATTCCAAAGCACAGCACCCAAGTTCATTTGACCTTGGATTCAATTAGAGTAATGGAAGAGCGCTGTGCTGTGAGTGTTCAAACTACCCATAAGCCATCAGGAATGTGTTGTATTGCATCACCTTCTATCTGTTGAGGTTATGTCATTTTCAAATTTCCTTTATTTTTTGATTTAACATTGTGTGGATGTGTGTGTGTTTATGTATATTCACATACACACACACATATATTATAGGTTATTTAAAAGGACTTGGGATAAAATACCAAATTCGCCATAAATAAAATTTTATTCTCTCATTGTTTTTCACAAACCAATTTGGTGCCTAAATAGGTTCTATTTTGCCAACACCTAGGAGTTTTGTATTGCAATCATTAAAAGGCTCAGTCTAAATAAAGAGCCATTTTTTTCTTTAAATAAAAGCATAATACTGTAACAGATCAATGGAAAAAACAGCAGTCATTCTTTACAGTTATACACAAAAATAAAGAAAAATACAGAAAAAAAGAAACCTGTAAACCAAAATCTGTCTCATTTAAACAAAGCCTCGGCGTCATGCGCTAAAAAAATCACCTTTACAGCCTCGCTTTATTTGAAGTGTACTGTTCTTTACCTCAGATGCAGATGCTTTAAAACAGTGATGATAACAGTGATAATAGCAATAAAAACCTATAGCAGCAAAAAGCAAACCCCATAAGGCGGCGGCACTGGCTAAAATGGGCTTTTGAGTGCTGGAACTGGGTATGCTCATCTGCCATCCGCAGGAGTTCGACTGAGAGATAACATCACTTTCTTAAAACGTTCATACAGTTCATTTGTAGAATAGGAAGGTAATTTTGGAGGGTCACGGAAGGTTTTAATCTCAGTTGAGCAGTCGAGCAACTTGGGGAGGAAATCAGTAAGCTTTTCTTGGAGATTGGCTAAAAATGAAGAAGAAAAGGAATGTATTAAGGTCAACAGATGCTAGCAATGACAAATTTATTAAGAAACTATCTAAACATGTGTTTACAAGGAACGCCATTTCATAAAGCCTGACACTTATCCCAGTTATCTTCACCTTTTCAATATGTTATCAGGGCTACAACAAAACTACATTCTTGTAATTTAAAATAAAGTTCTCTCAAGCAGTTTTCCACCCACATCCCTGAAGATGCATTAACTGGCTCTGTGCAAGCGTGAGAAGAGCAGTTCCTGCCTTGTACCAAGAGCTGCCAGGACAGGCTCTGGCCCAACTGTGACTCTGAATAGGATTAAGGGGATCTGAGAATGTTGTGTTATTAAATTAAACTGTTAGGAAACATAAAACAAACACAAATGAGTAATTGTATGCACATTTCTGCGGCTTTTTGTTGGCAGTATGAATTACTGTCTGCTACCATTACAGCCCAGTGGGGTGCTGTACATTAATGAGACACAGAACTTAGCAGGCCTGGAAGGCAGGGCTTCTGGGTAGGGAGGGGAATTCCTTTAGAAGATCAGCAGCCCAGCTGTGGAAAAATGGTTCTTTGCAGGTTAAATTCATGTCAGCTCAGTCCTAGTTGGATTCAAGAAGCAAGATGAGAGGATTTTTTTTTTCAGGTACAATTCTTACATTATTAGCTTACCGTTTGCAGACAGCAGTAAAATCTAACATGAGTTTCTCAACAAACAAACATTTCAAATGAAGCTTCTTGCACTCATCTGAGCTTAGACCTGATCTACTGACCAGAAACTGACATTACAAAATAATGTTAAACTAACATAGAGAGCTTCAGACTATTATGCCATACAGTTGGCCACTAGCTATTGTATAAAAAATTATTTGGCTTGCTTCAGCAATCATTTTCTTTTGAATAAGAAAACACAATTTAACATTTCTGCAAGAAATGTAAAAGATGTGCATGGATATCTTAACTCGGGCTCATGTTATACACCTTCTAGTTGGACGGCATGTCAAACTTGACGACTACCATTTCTGATCTTGTTGCCTGAGGCTGTCAGATTACATGACTATTTACTGCAGTGAATGACAAATTAGTTTTGGATTTCCAAACGTTTTTCTGATGGCCAGTGATGTGCTACCTGGAAGCAGAAGATGTACAGGTATGGCCCTTTGCAATCTTTGCCATTTTATTTTTCTTTTTCAGTTCGGTCATGGCATAACAAACACATGACATCACACAGAAGAGCATCACTGTGACAAAATCAAATCTGTTATATTTGTTTGGGATGAGTCGCAGACTGATTGGACTGAGTGGGTATGTCAAACTACACAAACACACTAAGATTGTGTAAATGAAGTCTGCAACTGAAAAACATTGGAAAAATCAAAGAGTGTGACATGACAGGGCCTTTAGTATTTAGTTACATCTACTAATATCCTGTATTGAAATTCAATGAAAATGCATTAAATAATACTGCATTCACATATAAATATTGTAATCTTATTTTGACTACTGATTTTTTTTTAGTATACCCCACATTTCTCTCATTGAATTTAAATAAGTTGCCAAAAAATAGTTAATTAAGTTGCCAAAATAGTTATAACAAAATTATAATCAAAGCAAAATGTATACAAGATAGTAATAAAAAATTAAATAACATTGTATACCCACCATCAAAGTCATAAGCAAATATATACATATAAAATTATCTCCAAACCTTAATCCCTAAAAAGTAGTCACAAAATACAACATGTATGACAGATAAACAAACATGGAATTGTAGTGAAAAGTCTAGTTTTAAAACACAGAAAAGCAGTCTGGTTTGCACTGAAATAAATGCTAGCAATTAAAATGGAAGACACTCAGATTCCTAACCTTTATAGTTTCATTAATTTAAAAAAAATATGTACATACTGTGCAACCATGAGCTCATGATATGCTAAAAACTTTTTTGGTTTCTGTGTTTCTTTTTACTAAGCCACTTTCCAGACCTAACTTTATTCACCAAACAAGTATCTACAAAAATCTCACCCTCAAGATGAGCCAGCTGACTTTAATGACAAATGGTACAGCAAAAAGACATCTTACTGTTGTTTCCTTGTTAAAAAAGAGGAGACATTCTACATGATAGACTGAATGTGTTCAGCAGGGTGGATTTTTATACTGTAGACATATGAAGCAGGCATTCACATGACTCCAGGTGTCTTTCAAATTATTGGCCAAAGTTCCACCAAAACGGCTGTCATGGGAATGTCAGAAGAATTCAAGAAAATGTGTTTTGGGGAAGACAAGTTGGTATAAACAGCTCCCGAGCCTAGTTGGAATGCAGTGATACAACATACACTGTAATTTTGCATAATGTATGTGATCTTTTGTGTTCATAAGAATTACTTATGAACGCTGTGAATAACCTTTTAGGTTTTTTTTGTCCTGTGCCCCCTGCCTCATCAGTATGAGAAATCCCCCACATATGTACCATATCTTGATGTCTTGTTGGCCCTGTAGACCTGAAAAACCTTAATTTCTAATTTATTTGTGGATTATATTTTGTGCAGAAAATTAAACCCTAATGATAAAGAGTAAACCAATAGGTATCTTCAGCAAAAATAATCAGAAGGACTTGAAGTTGAGCATGTCACATCAACAGACCCCAGAATGACCAAAGGGTCAAACTTACTCCTTTTCATAAAACCTCAAAACACTTAGGGGTTGTTGATCAAGAGCGGGGTAAAATTTTTGGTATCTGAATCTTTACTGGTGGTCCCAGCCTTCTAAGAGTCACTCCCAGAAGATAAAAACAACACATTTCAAACAGAAACATGCGGGGTATCATTTTACACTATTTCAAGGTCAATGCTTATGAATATTTTTGATCCTTTACTAGGCATTTAGCCCTCTACAGACCTCTACCAGAGGGTAAAAAATTTCAAATTTCGATTACAATCATAAATATGTAGACTTAAACCATTAAATTGAAGAACACATTTTTATTTTTTACATATCTGACATTTACTATTCTTGTTTATTATGTACTTCTACCTCATAAAGTAAATCATTGCAATTTTTAAGAATATCCAAAACTTGGGCAGCTTAAGAAAATTTGAACTTTTTCTTTATACAGGACAGTACCGATGTCATTTAACATAAAATAGGACAGAAGAAAGTTTGTGCATTATGAAATGAAACGAATAACTAAATACCAGGAAAATCATTTCAGCAGGTCTCAAAATTACCTTCCATTTCTTGTCCCAAATAAGAACACCAACGATTCCGCATGTCTTCAACAGCTACCACATCTTTTTCTTCCAGCTCATCTATAAGTAGCAAAGGTAAGCAAGGAACTACCAGCTCATTCATTATTGATAGCCCATTATTAACTTCTTGATCATCTCCGGACTCAAAGAGGAAAGCTGCGTGCTCATTTAATTTCTGGGTGGAAAAAAAATAAAATTAAAAAAAAATTAGTAAAACTAATGCAAAAGAGCTAACATTTATTTAACCATGCATTTTCTAAATTATGACAAGGGCAATAAAATACAACAATCTATATATCTGCTAACTTGTAGAGTTAAAGCACACTATGAGTTAGAACCAAACCATACACAAAGAAGTTTCTAGTTATCCTAATAAAAGATATCTGCATGTTGAGACCTTAGTATGGTGGTTTATGTGTCATAATCATCCTTGGAGCTATGCTTCCTAGAGGTAAGGATTATGCATGGCAAACCAGTCCACTGGGAGGTTTTAAAGAAAGAACAATTCATGGAAGTCCCTCATGAAAGTTCCAGTTAAATCAAAGTGAGTCTTGCCTGGAGCAGAAAGACCGGGACCCACTCCTCTACTCAACTCTGGTACTGATGTTTGCTGGCAAGTGTCTTAGAATGTGTGACCCACACAGTGTACTCAGTTTATCTCAGCTCTTGGGCCTACAAACAAGGCAAAATATGACGGTAGGATGCAAGGTGAGTTGGGTGACATACAAGAGTGGGATGGAGCTGATAATGGGAACTACATGTTGGGATGAGGAACATAAATTCTCTAGTGCAGAAGGACCTGTAACTTTGTGGTATAGTGCAGAAGGACCTGTAACTTTGTGGTATAGCGGGTCCACAACTCTCAGCAAAGGCCAGTTTTAAATAAATAATCACTGCGCTCGCAGCTTAGTGAGGGGGCATGGTGGTTGTGTGGCTGAAGCAGTTCTCAGGGCGATTTGTGGTGTGGTCGTTTCTCATCTAAGTGCACAGGTGAGAGACCGCCCGCATCCGTGATTGTTCCTGGGGCTGCTAATTTGCTACAGCTGCCATGCCCTCTGGATAAAATAGAAGCGCAAGTCGGCTAAGATGAAAGAGAAAAAAAAAAAGAAAAAAAGAAGAGGACGGGAGGTAGCAAGAAACGGCAGGAAGCAGGTGGAGAGAGCTGGTGTGAGGAAGAAGGAGAGTGAGCGAGCGAGCAAGAGCAGGCTCGAATGAGAGAAAGCAGGCAGCTGGGTGGTGAGCCCACGAGGGGAGTGTTTGGCCGAAACTCGGTGGGGCTGAAGGAAGCGGTCACTCCAGCTGAGCGATTTAGGAGCTGGAGTGACCTGTAGAGGAGACGACTGACCGTTGAAAGGAGTGGGAGTCGAGGAGGCTTTGGGCTGGTTTAGCCCGAGCGCGAGCGCCTTGGCCGCTGGGGAAATAACCCAAGTCTCGGTCAGGTTTGGAGCCCGACATAGCCAGGGATCGGAGGGCTACCGGACCAGAGTGAAAGGCAGCTGTTCCTGCAGGTAGGCGACTCTCCTGTTGAGTAGCCCAGATGGGAGTACCAGGGGAGCCGCCATGGTAAAAAGAAGACACTGGGCTTTGTGTTTTTAAAGGATTGCTTCCTGTGCTATTTTAACCTCATTGTTTTTAGAAGATTTTTCTATTTGTTTTTTTTTTTTAACCTCCACGTTTCACAACTGTTTTTATGGATTATTTATTTGAAGACGTTTTTTAATGCACTGCATTTTATTTTGAACACCTTGTTTTTGTTGATTGTTTTAAATAAAAGCACCTTGCACTTTTGCACCATCTCCTTGCTATGATTGTGCCTCACTGCTAAGCTCATCAGTAACATTACTGACGGTGTAGGGTTCAAGGGCTCCCGGACAGATGATGGGAGCATGTATCGAACTCGCATCCTCACAAACTTGTATAAGAGTTTGAAAAATACCTGCTAGACACAGTTAGACTCAGCCTCTACACAAAGAAATGGATATGAAAACAGACTTCATTATTAAAGGTGGTCTATCTCTTTTCTGGATTTGCCTCATGGGGGAGTGCTCTATACCTGTCCGAGGACACTTAAAAGCCCACAGCAAGATACCACACAGTTGGTGCTTGCTCCAGTACAGGAAGTTGTCATCCCAATGCAGCTTCAAGTTGCAGACAGGAAATTTTGTTTTAATTTACATGTATGCACCAAATACTTGCTCTGAGTGTTATGTATTTTTAGACAAATTTAAACTGATCTGCTCAAAAGAGGAGGGAGGAATGACTTGTGTAATCTGTATTCAAAGCAGTGATTTTTTACTGTACATCTTTGCCAAACATGCGCTATCCATAATGAACACCATGTCCTAAAACAGACTTACTCCTAAGAGTACCATGAAAAAGAGCACCCTGGACAACAGATCACTGATCGACTTTATGAGTGTGTCATTTGTTGTTAACCTATATGTTTTGGATATTAAAGAGTGGTGCTGATTAGTCAAGTGATCATCAAATACAGACCTCAACAGGGACATACCCTAAACATTGTATAAATGCTTTGCCAGAAGCATTGGATAGAGTCTCTATGGCTGATGTCACTATTGTGGTACTTAAACAGCTCCACACTGGCAAATTTGTAGTGGCTTTTTTGGCTAACATTCCTTTTGAATGTTGCATGGGAAGTGGGGACAGTACCTCGGAACTGGTAGACTAGTCCTCATTTTGAAAAAGGAGGGTAAGAGGGTGTGTTCCAAAGGTTTACAAAGGGTTCACAGACTTTCTGGTAAAAAACTGGTACACTGGAATGCAGAACACATGCAGCAGCTCAGCATTAGAATAAATTGGAGCAATGTGGATTTTATCTTGGCTGATGAACCAAGCAAGAAAATACAAGTCAAGAAAAAGGAACCTAGATGGACATAAGCTGTGAAAGCAAGTAAAATGAAACCCCTCATCAGACCAAAACGCAGAGATGGGAGCACAATTTCAAAACATATAAAAAGAAGTGCCAGAACCATTTAAGGGACACAAGTGACAAAATCAATCAGACAGAGAGGTACACTCAGGTAACACTGAAGAGATTTTATATTTTGAGTGGCCAGTGAATTTCCCAGAAGGCAATGGAGGAACTTGCCTAGGACAAGGTAGCCAAGTCTGTCCAGATTCACATTTCTACATATTCTCTTTGACTGCTAAATTTGACACCAAAGATTACAGTACTCCACAACAGTGGGCTGGCCAATCAGCAACTGCCTTCAGCTGGTTTCAATCATATACTGTTCAATTGAGAAAACAAATCCTTTTAAGCATAAACAACTGTCAGTCAAAAATGTATGATTTAGGGTGTGGTGTGCCACAAGGATCAATCCTTGTTCCATTACTGCTCTCATTATACATGCTGCCTTTGGGTAAAAGAATTTTACAGTTGTTCAAACAACAAACAGCTAAATAGGTTAGTGCTGGAGACAAAGATGTTCTTAATTCCATTCCTGAATACCTATTTAACATTTAGCATTACAGAGTAGATGAATGTTTTTCCTAAGTTTAGCAAGAAAAAAAATTCAGTTTCACTTATTGACTAATGAAAAAACAAGGACTATAAGAATGAACTTGATCACCTAGCTTTAAAGATGATCCCCAAAAAAAAGAATGTAGCTGTCCTCACTGATTTAAAGCTGAACTTGAAATCCAACATTACCCAGGTTACTTAAACATACCAACCACTTTGTTTTAAGACAGCTGCTCTAATTCACTGTTCATGCACTGATCACATGAGTTTCATGTTAATTTAAGGAATCAATAATGCACTGATGAGCAATTTTCCAAACAATTTCAGATCACTTTGACCCTTTCTGCTTGCCTGTAGAACAAAGTAGGAAAATGCAGTGTAATGACAAAATACTGTAAATAAACATTTCTTGAGTATAAGCTCACTATAAACTTGTATAAATGCTAGTTTTTGAGTCTAAGCTTCATGAATTTTCCACATAGTCAAACATAATAAATAAATTCAGAGCACGTTTACATCTGTTTAATGTGTATATGCTTTCAGCCTCACTTGTGTTTCAGTGTGGATGTCATATTCTTTGAAAGCTGCTAAACATCTCATTTAGCTGGTGTCTCCAAAGTGCTTAGTGCAGATGTTTATAGAATTTCCGTACTAACACACACTTCAAGATTTCACCTCATTTAAAGGCAAGAAAGGCATAGTTTGGCACAATGAAGCGCTATTGTGCAATGTTACTCATTTTAAAAAAATACTATTACTATTAATGGTCCACATAATGTAAAAAATCGATACAAACATGTTAAAGATCAATCACTGAATTGGTGGAATTATACTACAACTAGATTGCTGCTGAACTTGTTTCAGCTATTAACCCTTTGCATAGTGCTGGCTCCGTTAGGCAGTATACTATTGGCTGTCAGAAAAAGGAGCTAGCACAACTGTCCTGGAAGATTGCGCTTGGTCAGTAAATATAACATGGATTGCTATTTTCAGTTGTTTAATTCAACATGATGCAGAAATGAGTTCAGGGACTGTTTTTGGCAAATCTGACATAACCCACAACAAAAAGCTGCGTAATGTGACATTGGCTTTTGCTGAACATTTTTTCCTAGTACAGAGTAGTAGCTTCCTTGCCAGAACTTTCACACATGCTTAAGATTCTAAGATGCTGTAAGATTGTTCCTGAGATGCTTCACGCATGTGTGATGTTACAGACTTGATCAGTACTCTAGCTGGATTTTCACCCCACTAGAATTAACCAAAAAAAACAGTATTTTTCATTTATGTGGTAAATGAGTTGGCCATAATGAGAATATTATGAGTACTGCCATCAGGTATATAACACTGATCCCTGTGTGCTTGCAGCACAAGGCCACATGGCTAATTTGCATGTATCTTTTTGATGTAAGAAAAAAGTGTGGAGAACTTACACAGACAGCTTGGAAACAAAAAAGAGAAACAGAGCCACAACTTCAAACACTGGAACAAGCCAGTCCTACACTGCCACTATGTGGCATGGCCAATGTGTGCCCCAAGATTTGAACTTTGTGAACACAATGGTCTATATTTTATTTACTTATTATTAGTTTGTGGACATTGTTTTTTTGTTTGTGGTATTTGTTCTGTTTGTGTCTTGTTGTTTGAAGCATGGTGGTGCAATGGTTAGCACTGCTGCCTCACAGCTCAGGTCACAGTTTTGGCCACAATAATCAGTCCAGCATATTTGGCAGATGCTTCCCTAGGCTTTTAGGGACACTTAAAAAAACACTGCACCTTTACTAATTTAATCTAATCAAAACTACTTTAGTTCCTTCTTCCCATTGACTTCAATGCATTTTGCAGAGCTTGACAAACTTATGGCAAAGTGAACTCCATAGGGGTCGATCATCACTAATCATTAATGAGTATATATATCTAGTGAGGAAATATCTTTTTGTAAAAGCAGTTTGGTGTATTACCACTGACTCTGGTAATTGTTAATGTAAGTCAATATTTCAGAAAATGTGTTCTGAACATAATGATTTGTATCTGATTTATATCGACTGCTCATCTGTTTAAGATAAAGAAAGACATGGGAGGCTACAGGGGAATCAGAAGGAATAGAAGTTACATAATCATTGCAGATTAATGGCAGATCATTGTATAGCTAAATATGTATATTATCAACCAAATGCATGAAAGATATCTTTCAGGAATAATGATGAATGATTAATTCAAAACTTCCCTATTACCTACTCAAAACACAAGGGCCTTTGACTGCAGTGGTACAATATTTCCTTTAATGTAAGCAATTTTTTTATTGACCAGGTATCTGAATAATTGTCATCCTCTGCACTCATTATTGAGCTCAGGTAACAAAGAGACATAAAAGAGAAAAGAGTTTTTCTCTTTTTTTTAGTGATATGTTTCATTGAAAACAGAAACATAGAAACTTATAATAAAACCGAAGCACATTATTGATAGTAACACCTGCAAACCACTATTTTATGGTGTAGAACTGACACTAGTTAACACAAATAAGTTAGAACTTAAGAGGGACAGCAAAAATAAATTCAAAAAAGTGACCTTGATTGACCATTTTTTATTCTTCTAATTAGGCAACTGGAAAAAATACTTACAACGGGAAATAATTATGCGCTTTCTGATAAATGTAAAACTAAAAACATGAACATTTGCAGGTTGCTTACCAGGAGGCACTCTCTTCTGTAATGTGACAACAAGTTCTCGTCATGTCCTCTGTATTGACCTTTTGATAACAACTCCTTATTGTACTGGTAGGCAAAAATCAGATACATCAAAGCCTCCACAAAGCTAAATAAAACAAACTAAAATTAACTGAAGGCAGTTTTAGCATTTGATAAAAAAAAATCTTAATAAAAGTATATTTAAACCCCCCCACCACATTCTACCAAATCACAACACCATATTTATTAAAGGCTATATCAATATATGAATGACACTGTTTATATAAAAAAATAATAATAAAAATAATAATGTTAAGGCTAACTGTTAAAAGTGCTAGAACAACTAGAAAAGAAAAGCAGATTTTTGTAAACTAAAAAAAATTTAATTTGAACTTTAAATTATGAAATCTGTAGAAGTACACTAGAAATCTATATTAAATCATTATTTTTTTCAAACTGAGATCTAAACCGAATTTCAATTTAAAGTCTTGTGTATCACCATAAATAAAAAAAAAATATTCTTATCAGTAACTGTCACAAACTTTCATACTGTATTGTGATACTGGGGAAACAATTTTAACACCATTTGGACAGTAAAAAAAAATATATGAATATAAAAATTACTTTAAAATAAGACATTTTTGATACTGGACACTTAAACCAATTTTGATATTTAAAAAAAATCAGCTACAAAGTCTTGAGATATTAAAAAAAAAAAAAAGCTATAAAAATGGAATGTTTTAATATATGTAAATATTATCCCCTCTTTAAAACTAAGTTAGTATAAAGCTTCACTTTTATATATATATAAAAAAATAATAAGGACATGCACCTTCTGAATATAGATGAATAGCAAATATGTAATAATAAAAAATGGTGCTGATGTCACTAGTTACAGTTATTACATATAACTGACCTTCCGCTTAATCAAATGATAAACAAAAAAAAAAAAAACAAACAAACTACACTCTACATTCCAAAATTATGCTATAATAGTATGCATCAACCTAACCATGGCTGTAACCGTATTCCAAATACATGATTGTTTTGGCGAGGCGCTATTCTCATTATCATTGTCTTTTTGTGTTCTCTGTCAAAATATTAATGGAATGAGTTATATCGACTTTCTCTCGACCATGTCTTGTGTTTCTATTGAATAAAATTTATTTCATGATAATTATCTGTTGCCCAGCCCTATGCTATAAAGGGGGTTTACTGTGAATAGTTACTTAAATAACTAATTACCTCTTTTTTTGGAACAGTTCGAAACCAATCATGAGGTAAATGGTAGTCTCACGAAAACTGCGGTAATCTTGATGCCAAATCTGCAAAAATCATAAAAAAAAATTTAGAGAAGCAAGGTGAAATTAAACAGATTTGTAAAACCAGACAATGTGACCAAGTACAAATACATATGCAATGAGCAATATTTATAAAGAGCAGACTCACACTTAATTTACTTTGTATGCTTTTCAAGTTACATAGTTTCTTCTGCTCCCATTGCTATCCTTGTCTGATGTACATATTGAATCGGCTATAATGAATTTGGTATACTCATCTTTTAGTGAACAATATTCACTTCCTCAAAGTTTGGGATTTAAATTTTGAAAAATCATCACAATGGCAGTTGTTTTACAAGAAAATCTAAGATAGCAGCATTACTCAATGTACTGTAGTCTGTTTAACTGTAAATACACGCATCTTCACAAAAAAAAAAATATAAAAAAAAATATTATACAAGCCATATTATGAACTGCTTCTCAATATACTTGACAGACAATTAAGAATAAAAGAAAAAAGAGACAACCTGCAAAAAACAGCATATTATAAATTAGGCAAATTAAATTCCTAACAACTTTTCAAACCTTAAGTAAAGCAGAAAGCTTAAATAGTGTCAAAGTGCCGTTTGATGGAGTGCCTAAAGGTAGACATGGGTCTATTCAAAAGTCAAGAGTAAAGAATAAACAATCCTTTTTAGCGTGTCTGAAGAGGTTAGGAAGAGTAAACAGCTAGGCCAAAAAAAAAAAAAAAAAATATATATATATATATATATATATATATATATATATATAAAGTCCGCTCCGGTTTCCTCCCACAGTCCAAAGACATGCTGGTTAGGTGGACTGGCGATTCTAAATTGGCCCTAGTGTGTGCTTGGTGTGTGGGTATGTTTGTGTGTGTCCTGCAGTGGGTTGGCACCCTGCCCGGGATTGGTTCCTGCCTTGTGCCCTGTGTTGGTTGGGATTGGCTCCAGCAGACCCCCGTGACCCTGTGTTCAGATTCAGCAGGTTGGAAAATGGATGGATAAAAAGTCACAGAGGTAGATGAACACGATGTATGTTGGAATAATGTCTTTTAATTGGTTTCTAGCAGTAATGGGAAGCCAATACAAAGAGTAAAGCAGAGAAGAACAAAATACATATAAGGGAAGAAAGGGACAAATTGCATCAGGAAGGCATCAGCCTTCTATATGTGTACAGGGAGTCAGATGGCAATTGTATCTAGCATTACCAGTGGCAATCCAATGTTAAGGGTCCACTTTACTGTTCAAGACGCATCATATTACATCTGGATAAATAGGCATAAAGCATATGCAATATGCCATAAAGGAAATAATTTTTAGGACAAATTTTTTAACTTAGAATAGGGAAAAAAAAGAGCTGAAAAGATTATGGAAGCCATACAATTCCCAATAATATTCAAGTGTTTGCATATAATCTTCTGAGGCATGGGATCATAAAGGTGCATAGGGAAAGGAAGGAGGTATAAAATACAACTTATATAAATACACCAAAAAGAAACGTTCTTCCAAAAGTTCTGAAAATTAAACCATTTTAATGTCAGTCCATCTTAACTTTTGAGTATATAGAAGCTTCTCACATTATATAGGCAAAGCACAGGATGTGTGGTGTACTGATTAGAAAGCAAGTAAAAATTTCACTGTACTCTGTATACATAACTTACAATTTCAATCTTAAACATGTACAATATTGCAGTGTTATATCCTGGCTGAACATGCAGGATGGTGATGAATATAATATAAATTGATACAATTTACTAGGATAATAAAGATAAACTAATAGTGGTGTGGATGAACTGAGATTCTTAGTGTAGTGAATGACTTTTTTCTTTTTTTACCTCTGTATGTTAAGATATTAAAAGACAGATTTCTGCTCTATTTGTAATAATCAAGACAAAATCTTGAATATTGAGTCCATGTAACATTTCTGACTCAGTGATTACATTATTGCAAATTTCAAATGATTCTATTTTATGGTACAGAAAAAGTAAAAATTTTCAGTTTAACTTCAGAAAATACAAACCTCCAACAAATGAGACAAAGACTAAAAACAATGGGGATACATCACCTGGATACTGTTATACAACCCCAAATCAGAAAAAGTTGGCACGGTATGGAAAATGCAAATAAATAGCAAACACAGTGATTCTTAAATTTACTTTGACTTCTGTTTCATTACAGACAGTATGAACTCAAGATATTTCATGTTTTATATGGTCAACTTCATTTCATTTGTTAATATACATCCATTCCTGTGTTTCAAGCCTGCTACACATTCTAAAAAATTTGGGACGGTAAAGCATTCACCACTTTTTAATGTTGCCATTCCTTCTCACAATACTTAAACACTTGGCACTGACGATATCAAATGATGAAGTGTTTCAGGTATTATTTTGTCCCATTCTCCCTATAAACATGTCTTAGGATTGGTTTATACTTCACACTAAGAACGTGTATGCGCATGCATCATGGCACACATTTCCAGCACATCCTCAGAATTTAACTTGATGCATGCTCAAGTTGCAGTACCAGTAAAAATATGGATGGCATGTGTGTGCAAGTTTTGGTATGTGACGTCAGCATCGTTGTTTATTATGAACATGTGATGGCAGGCTTGCAGCTCCAAGGGGATCAATCTGAGTACTTTGATGTTTGATGAATGGTTCAATGTGGTGAAGCAAATCATCAAACATGAATGGTTCGATGAAATGAAGCAAATCATCAAACTTAAATGCTGACATGCAAATGTCTTTACAGTGCTTTTCTTCATTCATTTCTTGCATAGGCAATACAAGCTTTGCATATTCCCCATCATAATGATGCGATACATTTAAAATATCACATACTGTCTCAACATTCTGTGTTGTTCTTGCCATCATTTTTTTTTTTAAAATGCACCTTCGCAAAAGTATCAGGATGCAAATTATTTTTTTTTACACTTTTCTTCCCTCAACTCACAATACAACAAAAACGGATGTTGTTTTCTCCCTGCGATAATTTGTCTCACTGACACTTGGTGGAATTCTCCAGATTTACTTAAAGTAAGCATGCAAGTATAGATAGTATACTGCTTGCATAGCAGTAGCATTCTCAAACTACCCCCGGCCTTAAGGTGTGCAACAGTGCGTGGTCGTTGTCATCACATTTTTCATTTCAAAATCCTCCATACATTCTCTATTGGGGACAGGTCAGGACTGCAGGCAGGCCAGTCCAGTACCTGTACCCTCTTCTTCCACAGCCATGCCTTTGTAATATGTGCAGAATGTGGTTTTGCATTGTCTTGTTGAAAAATGTATGAACGTCCCTGGAAAACATGTCGTCTTGATGGCAGCTTATGTTGCTCTGAAATTTCAATGTACTTTTCTGCATTAATGCTGCCATCACAGAAATATAAATTACTTTTGCCAAGACACCACACCAAAAGTCAGACCCTGACTCTTGGACATGTTGCTGCTAACAGTCTGAATGGTCCTTTTTGTTTTTGGTCCGGAGAACATGGTGTCCATTTTTTGCAAAAAAGATCTGGAATATTTATTTATCTGACCACAATACATGTTTCCACTGTGTGATGGTCCATCCCACATGCATCCGAGCCCAGAGAAGTCAATGCTGCATCTGGGCATGGTTAACATAAGGCTTCTTTTTTGCACAATAAAGTTTTAAATGGCATTAGAATGTAACTCTGTATTGTACTGCTTAACAAGATTTGCCAAAGTAATCCCTTGCCCATATAGCTATATTAGTTATTGATGAGTGACGGTTCTTGATGCAGTGCTGTCTGAGGGATTGCACCTTTACTCACTGAAATTCTTCCAGACTCTTTAAATTGTTTAATGATATTAAACATTGTAGATGGAGAAATATGCAAATCCCTTCCAATCTTTCTTAACAATCAATCTTAAACATTTTAATAATTCTCTCATGCATTTGTTGACAAACTGAAGATTCACTGCCCATCTTTGCTCCAACAAGACTGAACCTTTTGGGGATACTGATTATAAGCACCTACTGACATCACCTGTTTGAAAACACATCATTATTTAATTATTTTACCTCATTACTGGTCCTAATTTGGCCCCATCCCAACTGTTTTTGGAATGTGTTACAGGCCTGAAATGCAGGAAATGAATTAACAAATGAAATGAAGTTGAACAAACAAAACATGAAATTTTATGGGGTTCATACTGTCTGCAATGAAATAAAAGTCAAAGTAAATTTAAGAATTAATGCATTTTTTTAACTTGCATTTTCTATACTGCACAAACGTTTTTAGATTTGGGGTTGTAGATGTTTGAATAGTTAAGCAGCACTGTACTTTACACAAAACATAAAACTTTGATACCAAAAATAAATTGTACTATAAGGAAATAAGAAAAAAATTAATGAAGAAAAGGAAGCTGCACAAATCACAATATATAAAAAAAAAAATTATAACCAGGGCCTCAAACTAGGTTTCTGGTCGCAGGCGGGGCCAACGTACGTTAATCCTGAGCCTGAGAAGGACCCGACTGAGTCTGTGCAAACAGCGCAGGGACTCTGTGGCTCGCAGCCGACAGGTGGGTGCAAGCGGAGTGCGAATCCACCACCGGCTGGTTCAAATGATATAACTGACTTGATTATGACTGTACGTGAGCTAGAGGCTGTCCTTCAGCCCATGCAGTCACTTTGCAGGTCCTGTGGGTGCTGCAGGAGATGATCAAGAGGCTGGAGGAGAAGGCATTGTGGCGCAAGACTCTATAGCTGGGAAGACGTGATGGTACTGCATATAATAACAGAACCCCTAGCGAAAGGAGCCGGTATGTGTCTGAACGGACTCGAGTACCAGGGCTCCAACTGTAGACCGGCAGATGATGACCGATCACGGCATGTGGGGGGGAAAAGGCTGAGGCGGATGGATGCCCATAAGGGTATCCATGCTGTTAATGCACCCCAAAATAAAGGGAGGCCCCGGAGAAAGAAGACATGGGCTCCTAACGAGGTGTAGTGTGAGCCTCTGCACTCACCTGCAGTAAAGAGTTGCTCTCCACAGGGCTGAAGAGAAAACCCAAACCTGGCTGGGGACGAGGCGGAGCAGAGTTACCCGTCCTGTTCCCATGTTGGGAAGGCACCAGGACATGGAGGGATGCGCCGGTGCTTTAATTGCGGAAATCGTGGTCACGAGGGGAATGCTGTCTGTATGAAGCTATGGAGGATGCCTTATGGTGACGTTGCGGCAGCATCTCCCAGCCCTTTGGATTTTCTTTTTCAGGGCGGAACCATGAGTAAGGTCAAGCCGGCACCACATCCTATCAGAAGACAGCCCTTGCGGGACGGGATGCTTTCACCCTATGAGCTTCAGGTCGGGGGGGGGGGGGGGGGGTAGAGTGGCAGATGGCTGGGGCTCATGCTCAGCCGGAAGGCCCATAGAGTGGAAGGGCTCCCCCGGAACACAAGAGGGCAGCTGCTCTGGTGGGTGTTGGGGCCATGGGAACAGAGCTTGGAAGCTCAACCCTGTGGGGGCCCACGGTCACAGCCAGGGGGAGCCTGGACAGTCTTGGAGCCATGGACCACAGCACTTCCACCACACCAGGAAGTGCTGCCAGAAGAGAATACAGGCACACCTGGAGTGCTTCTGAGTGCCCATGCAGCACTTCCACCACACAAGGAAGTGCTGCAGGAAAATCATCAGGGTGCAATATAAAAAAGGCTGCATTCAGGGAGCCAGAGTCGGGAAGCAGAGAACAGAGCTTACGGGAGAGGAGTGAAGGCGGCAGAAGAAGAGAAAGAAGAAAGAGTAACAGAAAGGACTGTGATCATTGTTGGTAATTTGTGCAGTGTGTGTGTGCTATAGAAAAGAAACAGAAAATAAATGTGTGTGTTTTGGGACTTCTGTGTGTCCTGTGTCTGTCTGTGGCCGGGCTGAACTTCCAAACATTCCATTAACTGTCAGAAGTTCCAATAAAACATTTGCTTACAGGGAAGTGTATGATATTTTGAATTTCTAAAGATTCTCGAGTAGGAACCAATGGGAGACAAGTCACTATTAAACTATGAGAGACTGATAGTTATTAAGCAGTAAGCAGATTGAAGCAGAAATCATTTAAGCACAGACAACATTATATTATAGCAAAATAACTTTTCAGAATTGGTTTTGTTTAAAAGTAGGATTCCAAAAAGAGTTGGGACTTGACATCATTCTTCTTTTTTCGTAATTAACTCCTATCAAATGGTGAGCAATTAAAAGAGATAATAAAGTTAATGTTAGGTTACATAGCACAATGGGGGGAGTAAAATGCAGGTTTGTATTTTTAATGAGTATAAAACTCGTGTGAGATTAAATCTGGGAAGGAGTATGCAGTTCTTCAGATCTCTATTACAAAAATAAAAAAGGTTTAACAACTTCTGAAAATGTGCTGAGGCTGTAATACTGCTAGGTAGACGCTAAGAAAAACATTGAAGGAGTGGAATCTTTTCAGCCTATGCATTCTTTTGAATCCATTCTTCAATAAGAACACAAAGGTGTATATAAGCAAGTTAAAAGTTAATTTGTCACACACTTAAGGAAATATTTCTTTAGAAGAGTTATTTGAAGTTTTTGAATCTACAATTACCAAGTAGTTTACTTGAGAACAGCTCATTAAAAACTTTCAAATGTTGACACAATTTTTTATAAACAGTAAGTAAAACTGAATTAATAAGATGTACTGCTCTGTAAGGTCCACCATAGCCAAAACTGGTAAGTTTGCATGTTCTATTTGAAGAATATTTTAAATGTATTAAATCATTACTAGATTCAACTTTGCTGTTTTGTGCTGATTTTAAACCAAATTATGATGGTGCTTACTATGAAACTAAAACTTTGTTTTACTTCTAATTTGACATTTATAAAAAAGTTAAAACACAAAAAGTAAAAAGGAATCACAGATCAAATAAGAAGATTAAGTGAAATTAAATGTAATTGAACAGTACTTACCTCATACTCTTCCATATTCACTTCACTAGGTTTTATCAACTCTAGTTTTGCACGTGCAACTGTTGTAATATCTTTATATCTATAAAAGACACATTAAAATTATTTGAATAAGAATATGGTCTATTTTAAATACTGGCTAATTCTATAATCAAGCAGGCAGCTATTTATATTATATACATTCAAATGCATCAAATAACCTGGGGCCTCATGTATAACGCCGTGCGTAGAATTCACACTATAACATGGCGTAAGCACAAAAGCGGGAATGTGCGTACGCACAGAAAAATCCAGATGCAGGAATCTGTACGTACGCAACCTTCCACGTTCTTCCGCTACATAAATCCCGATCAGCGTGAAAAGTAATGCACGTGCACGCGCCTTCTGTCCCGCCCCAACTCCTCCCAGAATTACGCCTCTTTGAATATGCAAATCAATATAAATAGCCTTCTGTGAAAAGATAATGGGAAAAGCACGGGGGAAAATATAAGAATTTCAGCGAATACCAAGTGGAGGCAAAGGAAAAACGTACTATCTGTTGGTTTAAACAGTGGTATAATCAACAAAAGGAAGTTGATCGAGTGACAGAGTGTCGGAGAAACTCGAAAGCTCAAGTTCACAGTGCCCGAAATAAAAAAGAAGTCACATATCAAAGTCACCGTGAAAAGGCGAGTCGTAGCCTACCGTCTGAGTGTCATATGAAAGCTTATTAGGGTACAGACAAAAAAAATAGGCACACAGTGGGGAAAAAAGCACGAAATGTCAACTTTAATCTTGAAATTTCCACTTCAATCACGTAGTTTACTTTGCCATTAAAGTAGAACATCATAAACTTCATCTTAAAATTGTTTAATTTACTAGTTTCTCAAATTCCATTGTAACTAAAGTAGCAAGTTAAATGCTTTGTTCTGTATTTGATCTTCTATGTGCTCTATGTGTGTGAATCACTACCTGTTTCTTAAACGGGCTTTCTCTTTCTCCAACAGTACACATAATCCATTACATTCGTGATATTACAGCTCTCTGAATAATTAAAATATTGAGATGTATACGTGATATCTTTTTCATGATGATAGGAATGAAAGCATGTTATTAAACATGGGAACACGGTGGCGCAGTGATTGGTCGTGTCTCATGCAAGAGGCTTGCTGCGCCATGCGTGACCTTCGATGAAATAATTTATTACAGAAAAATTTTAAAACTGTGGTGATCATTTTACTGCCTGTATTCCTAGGTGTAACGTACCAATACAAGGAAGAATAATACTTTATGAAATTACAGAAAACAAACACATGAAAAACAGGAAGAAAAGGTTTCAAAATGATATCACAGTATATATTTTATATTATGATAAGCATAAATGCGAACAGACACAAAAAAACACAAACTATGTATCATATACAAAAACAGATGCCTTTGCTTTATAAACGATCTAAAGTGAAATGTGAGCGTACCCCGTTAATGAAAGAAATATTGGAAGAGGAATGGTCTTGTAAATAAATGTGCTATGCAAACGCTGATAACATAAATATTTCTGGCAACAAACCTGCACTTCCCAAAGGCACACACCAAATAATCCTAAGAGGTTTACAACGTATCTGTTACAGCAATAGGACATATCTGGACAAGTTTCTTGTGTCAGTTATTTTTTTTCAGGACACATTAATTCATTGTAAGATGTACAAGACATTACCAGATGTCCTCCTATGGAACAATATCCTTCATAGTAGTTATCATCCCCTGCAAGCTTACTCCTTTCCTAGGTCAAACAAACATTGGTTATTTCTTACTAATGAGACAAGCAACATTTCCTGAAAACGTGATTACTCATGTATGCATATGGATATCAAAGGAAAAAAGAATTATGTGCAGTTATCTCCCCAATAACATTGCATGAAAGGACATCAAGTTACTATTATCTATACAAACTCTAATACTTCATTCTTTCATACTGCAAACTGGTGCAAGGCAGGTAAAAATACCACACATACACATTAAGCAATTTACTGTTGTACAAAAAAGCAGTAACAGAGAAATGAAACTTATTATGAAACTTGTAGTACTCCACAACAATCTTTGACAAACAGAAACTAAGGGCAGGAATTCAATCATTTCTCAGTGCAGATCAGGAAGGTTTTACTAAATATGCTAGGCAATCTTTTGGCTTAATTTCTGACAGTTTGTTCAGTACTTAGAACTCTTGCATATCATTATACTAACTATATTACCTCTATCAATTCATCAAAATAAACACAAATTAAATTAAAAATAATACCTCCAATTAGCCCATAACTATACATTTTCATGTTATACCATAGCTTGAGCTCTTAGCAACTGAATGCTTTCAACAGATGTGAAAAAAATCTTGTGTGTTCATTTGTTTTTTTATGATCAAGTTTGCTGTTTTAGTGTAATACTAATTAACCTTGTCAGTTGCAATAACCAGAGATATACAGGTGTTCAGCATTATCACTAGTTGAAAACCAAGTACAGTTCAGTAAATATGGATAATCCAACTAAGCTTCTAAAATCTTTCCACTGATTCTACTCTATTGCTACCTTTCTTTCTCCTCTTTCTCTACTACGTTGATAACATTATTGTTGAAAGTATCTTTCATACACTCTGAAGTACACATAACATTAGCCAAAATATGAGACAACTCCTAATAACTCAATACTCAAAGCAACAACATACTTCAAAAGCCATTCACTAAACAAGGCTTTCCATAAAACAATTAAATATCTTTAAATGTATATATTTATTAGGTGTTGCAAAAAATAACATTTTGTATTAAAAACATTGTGTTCCATGTAATAGTGCAATACAACTCCCACTGTAATGGCACAGTTCAAATAAACAGGGTATGACTGCGATTTTCCTATATACACCAAATTTCAAAACAGCCATACACATTTAATACCTATTTCTTACCATCATTGTTAGGTGGAGCAATGGGCAAAAACATTGGAATGGTCCATTAGTTGGTCCATATACTCACAGACTAATTTCTATTTGTAAATCAACCTAATAAGCACGTACTTCGAATATAGTAGGAATCTCAGGCAAATTCACATAAGAAAAACATGCAAACTACATATAAAAAGCATCTGCTTTAAATCATACCATTGTTACAAAACTATGGGGTGGCAACCTTATGTGTGTTGTCAAACTACTACCCAGCCTTGAATAAATAGAAACAGAAATGTGTGCCTTGATATTAGAATATTTCTTAAGAAATACACATGGGGTGATCAAAATGTTTAGATCCAGAACCTGGAATGGGCATTCTATGATTCTGATTTTGGAAAGAGTGAAAGATTAGGACCTGTGCACTAAAATGTGTGTATCAGACGTTTCTGCCCTTTTGGTTTACAGTAATCCCTCGCTATATCGCGCTTTGCCTTTCGCGGCTTCACTCCATCGCGGATTTTATATGTAAGCATATTTAAATATATATCGCGGATTTTTCGCTGCTTCGCGGGTTTCTGCGGACAATGGGTCTTTTAATTTCTGGTACATGCTTCCTCAGTTGGTTTGCCCAGTTGATCTCATACAAGGGACGCTATTGGCAGATGGCTGAGAAGCTACCCAACTTACTTTTCTTTCTCTCTCTCTCTCTGTCTGATCCTGACGTAGGGGGATTGAGCAGGGGGGGCTGTTCGCACACCTAGACGATACGGACGCTCGTCTAAAAATGCTGAAAGATTATCTTCACGTTGCTACCTTCTGTGTGCAGCTTTTAAGTATGCTGCACGGTGCTTCGCATACTTAAAAGCTCAAAGGGCACGTACTGATTTTTTTATGTGTCTCTCTCTCTCTATCTCTCTCTCTCTGCTCCTGATGGAGGGGGTGTGAGCTGCCGCCTTCAACAGCTTTGTGCCGCGGTGCTTCGCATACTTAAAAGCAAACAGCCCTATTGATTCGTTTGCTCCTTTGAAGAGGAAGATATGTTTGCATTCTTTTAATTGTGAGACTGAACTGTCATCTCTGTCTTGTCATGGAGCACAGTTTAAACTTTTGAAAAAGAGACAAATGTTTGTTTGCAGTGTTTGAATAACATTCCTGTCTCTGTACAACCTCCTGTGTTTCTGCGCAAATCTGTGACCCAAGCATGACAATATGAAAATAAGCATATAAACATATGGTTTCTACTTCGCGGATTTTCTTATTTCGCGGGTGGCTCTGGAATGCAACCCCCGCAATGGAGGAGGGATTACTGTACTGGGTATGTGTCTTGCTTGAGCGCCAAATGAACATGAATGTTGAAAACTGCAAAAACAAATAATTCTGCCTCATTGAATTTCTAAAACTACTGAATGATACACCTTTAGAGCTTTGATTTCACCTTGTCAATATACACCAAGCACCAGTTATTTTCATGTGTCACAGTCAAACAATGGATTAGAAAATGTTATGATAATTTTGTAATGATAAAAGAGCACATTAATAATACATGAAAATGTTAATTATAATAAAGAAATGAAGTGATATGGCAGACACTATTCAGGTCAGTTACTTATAACTTATGAGTCAGATGAATCCATTCTTAATGAACAAACATGAGCAAGTTTTGGGTAGATTGGGTGATTGTACAGCACCAAAAAAAAATCAAGGTTCAAGTCAATGTTTGCAAGATCATGTGCAAAAAGTTTTTTTTTTTTTATTGAGACCAAGTGTGTAGTTCATATTGATTATATGCCTTAAAAGGTACATATAAGCCCATCAATATTATTCTGATTTACTTTGATGGTTCTAGCTATCAATCAGGGAAAAGTAGCAAGGAAAGCTGTTGACCACAAGTGCATTGCTGGTAATACATGGGGATTATGTTGGAAAATAAAACCTGCTTGTTTTTTTGTTTTTTTTTTTACAAATTTTTTGGTTTTTTCTATTTTTAATAGGTAAGGTGCAAACTTGCATGCATTTTGGCAAACATGATTTGTGAAAACCTGGCAAAAAAAGTCAAGGTGATACCGTGAATGTGAGCACATTAGTCATTACTCACATATTTGTCACTGCATGCATTTCTCTGCATGCTTTAGTTGTGCCACCGTAAATGAAAGTAAGGGAAAAAGCTTATCCTATCATAAAATAATGGATAATACTCAACAGTATAATATCAAAAATGTTTAAAGGACAGACCCTGGTTTCCAAAAAAATCTACTACACCAAAACCTACAGGATGCCTTGCTTTTGAAAGTTTTTAACATTAGAATTAAAATGTATTCACATACATTCAAAATGATAAATCACTTTATACTATTTAATGAAATAATTTGCAGCTCTTTATTAGTGAATTGCAATATAACAAAAGCATTTTAAAAATGTAAATATTTATGGATTTAAAATATGTACATATAATGTTAATGATAAAAATCCATATTTAAACTATAAATAAAAAATGTCTGGAAATGAGACAGCAAGACTTCAAAGCTGTTAGCATTGCTATCCCCCCAGTGTTTATGTACTCTCTCTCTCTCCAGGCACTACAGTGTGTGTGTGTGTGTGTGTGTGTGACTGATTATTGGTGTAGAATAGCATGTGAGCATGTGGTTGCCAGAATACTTTCCATTTCCCAGTACCTCTATAACAGAATAATCAAAAGTCAGAAAATGGATAGGTACAGATGAGTTTAAATATAAAATGGTATGATGCATATTTATAGAAATACAAATCAAATACAAAAGTTGCTTATAAATTTTTAATCTCTGAAACAAGTTAAATTACCGTTCATCAAAGCATAAATTTCGTGAGGCAAACTGTTCCAGTAGGGTTCTTTCCAGGATCTTCTTTGGTGCTTGATTATGAATGAAATATACTATGGCATGTTTTAGACGGTAGTCATTTTCAGGAGCCGTGTCCTCTTGAGCAAGTCTCAACAGTCGGGTATATTCAATTCTTATAGCCTATATAAAAATAAATAGTTTTTAGACAAGGAAATTCACCAGCAATATAAATGGGTTAAGACAGTTGTGGCACAAGACCACTAAATTACTCATTAGTATAGTGATGTCAGTATTCGACAATACCATGCCAAGACTTAAACTACACCCTATACCATAAGCAATTAAACACTGAATAAAATGAAATTTTAGGTATAATTTTAGTTTAGATACTGCAAAAATGCATCTGTTACTCATTTACTCTAATGTATCAAGACCTTTTTACAAAGGCTTTTCTGGGTCTTATTAACACTTACAAATCATCAGTAAGGTGTTTATTTATCTCTGCAATGTGACCTGCTAACAACACTTATTTTTTTAGTGGTCTGAGGTGGCTTAACTAAGACACACTTCTTTTGAATTTCATATTTATGTATAAGACCTGTGCATCTCTCATATTAACAAGTAATTTGACCTTCATGTTAATATGCCATACTGCACAGAGATGAGAAACTGATCTACTGATGTTTTGATGTTTTATAAGTTTAATGAAGACCACATGAAACCTCTGTTAAGGCCTTGATACACAAGATTAAATGAGTAAGAGGTGCATTTTTGCAGCACCTGAAGTGTTATCAAATTTTTCCTTATATAATATCCGTACAAAGTATATTAAAAAGCACATTTCAGTTTTTAAAACATTAAATCTTCTCCCTAATTCATTATGAGTCACAGTCAAAAATCACATCTATCAAAATCTACTATTATAGTTAGTATGCTAATGACACTGATGACAGTTTATTTTTTCTATGCAACCCAGGACCAAGTGAAGCCACACTAAGCCTGGTACGGTTTTAGTTTCAATACCTTGTTTTACAAGTGTTCAAGCTCTGGAATTCTCTAGTCCTCTCCGGGGGATCTGTTACGCATGGTATCTTGGGAATATCTTAAATATTCTAGACACAATTTTTACATCTTTGGTTTGGGTGTGTGGTCAGTTTTGATATTTCTGGTACTCGCTTTTTGTTCTAAAAATAATGAATGAGATGTATGCTAGACTCCAGAGAAAATTAAAACGGTTACTACAATTTGGGCTGAAGACTATG
This sequence comes from Erpetoichthys calabaricus, assembly GCF_900747795.2. Lineage (NCBI taxonomy): Eukaryota > Metazoa > Chordata > Cladistia > Polypteriformes > Polypteridae > Erpetoichthys > Erpetoichthys calabaricus. The sequence continues at coordinate 196,935,761 of NC_041397.2, forward strand.
TTCAAAATGTCTTGCCAGCATCACATTACAATGACAAAATACTACAGGTGCATAACAAAAACTCAAAAATAAAGAAATACAGTGGAAAGAAAACATTAATAACTTAAACAAAACATCAAAGGCTGTGACAAAAATAGTGTCTCTAACCACATGCCTAGTGTTTCCACATTATTATAAATGCTGTATTTAGGACCAAATTCAAAAAGTCTGGATGGGATCACATTGAATTTGTTCACATTCATCTCTCACTCTCTCAGCTGATAACCTGTTAAATTTACTAGAATTATTCCATCAGGTTAATTAAATGTAATTCCAAATATAAAATATGCTGCAAGATTAAATGTGGGTTCATTTAGTAATGGTCATTTGGTTGTTTGACTGTGACTACTGTGTCATAGTGCGTCCCCCATTTTGAAATCTCAGTGTGACTTGGTGTGAAATCAACTGACAAGTAGATGCGGATCAATTTAATGGACTACTGAAAAAAAGAAGTGAATGGAATGACCAATAAATATCCTGGATGATGTATATCTTTATTTAACAGTACTGTGTGAACGTGTGTTATTATAAAATACATCACTCATAGATTCTAATTTAACTACAGCATATAGTAATAATCAACTTTGCAAAGTTAATTTAAAGTAATTTGTAAATATTCAACACAGAAGCCCTAGACAAAAAAAGTTAATACAGTGTCTGCTCATCAGTATTCTAATAAAAAGAAAGATAAAAAATTATTGATCATGTTTAATATGTTTAAAATATTTCAGTTTAAATAGAAGGCAACTTAAGCAAACAAAAAGTAAACATTTTAATACAGGGCAAAACAATACTGATTACACACAAACACATACTGGTGCATTCAGAAAGTATTCACCCCCATATATTTCTTCATATTTTGTCCCTTGTAATTTTTTCTCCCTTCATTACTACAACAATTTCATGATTAAAAATGTATTTTTTTAAATCAAGAACATTAATTTCCTCAGAGTTAAATTTCATGTTTTTGCACTACCACACAAATTCAATTAGATTCAAACCTGAATTCTGCTTGGACATGCCACAATAATAACATTCTTTTTTTTTTCAAGAAATTCTTTAGTAGTTTTTTTTACCATGTGCCTTGGGTCACTGTTCTGCTGGAAAAATCTTTTGGAATTTTTTCCATTAACACAGATTTTTAACTAAGTAAAATTGAGTCTTCTCAAGAATTTACCTTTACTTGGCTCCTTCAATTCAAAGGAAAAAATGTGCACTGAGACAAGCATGTGCATCTAGTAAAGGGTTCAATGTATTGCACAATTTATAGTGTCATGTCCAACACTTGCAAAATAAAACCTAAAATATGACAAGAAACACCATGCATAAAAGGGGAGACAACACAAAGCCATGTAAATTAAAGAATAACCATACTGGATCATTTATAGCAACACATTATGTTGCAAAATGTTTAAATGTTGCAGCAGTTCATGGGTCATTAAGAACTGTTGCAGGCAGTATTAAAATAGGTGTATTTTTATTTGGATGCCTCTGACTCTAGCAGGAATGTATGGGAATAAGCATTGAGAGGGGAGAGACACAAAAAGACACCACGCAGGAGTATAAATTGCCTTTACAATGACCCTTTACTAGTTGCATGCATTCTGCACTACTCTTTTGTCATGCACGCTATTATTGGTGCGATGGCTAACAATTTTATCTCAAAGTTCCACAAGTCCAATCTTACGACTAAACAAAGATGGATTTGAAATAAACACAGGTGTACCTTGATAATATATTTAGTGTGACCTCTCAAGAAATCTGAATACCTCACCCAATTTAGGATATTGAAACAAAGAGTGTGAATACTTACTAATTCCAAAGACATCTAAACACTGTATTCCATCTTAACAATTACTTCCTACAGGAGTAGAAAAATCATATTTAAACATGCTTTCATTTAATTTTGCAACACAGCAAAATGAGAATAAAATAGATTGGTTCAGGAGGTGGATAATTTCTGAAGGCACAGCACATGTACAGCCAAACATACATGATGTAACATGCTGTTAAAAGCACACAGTTAGCAAAAAAAAAAAACACTCTTATGAAACAAGTACCATCCATCAGTGCAGTAAATCCATAATCTCAGTAAGATGCTAAAGTGTAACTCCAGTCTACAAAAAGTACAATTAATGCTCCCAGATAATTAAACAGAATTTTAAATTTCACTTTTTAAAAATTCATTCCTCAGAAAGATAGATAAATGATAAATACTCTGGCCTGTTAAAACGGCTCCATACTTAAATTTTTGTAAATGTACATAACATTTTCCAAATTTCAAACAACACACTTTTATTGTGAATACTTTATTTGCAAAAAATTTGACATGGGATACAGGTACAAGTTATATTCCTTTATCATATTTTCACAGCACATACAACTATACATAACTAAAATATTTATCTCATTGCAAGGATATGTACGAATTGTTTTAAAAAGAAAATTCAAAATAAAAACTTAGATTATCTATAACTTTTCTTGATAAAACCCTGAGCAGTGGCAAAACTCCAAAGTCAGTTGTTGGTAAATAAATTAGTGATATGTGTTACACCACCACAATGTAGTAGTAATTTCTCATTAGTTGAGCCATGACCATATATGCTGGTGTACATTTCAATTCTGGACACTTTATTTGAATGACAATTTACCAGACACAGAACATCAAATGCTACAACTATTAATTCCAGCAGTGCCACTTAAAATGTCCAAACACCAAAGCAAATATTGCCTACACCAAGTTGTTATATTAAACTAGGGGGGCCAAGCCCCCTGGTGCCCAACCCCCAGTTGTGGCCAGAATATTAGTAAAATCTGTAAATGTACAAAAGAAAAATTATTATTTATTGGAGTCAAAAATCACAAAATTCTATAAATATGTAAAAGAAAATGTTATTATTTAACGGAGTAAAAATCATGAAATGAGAATAAAATATTTACTCTCTTACCGATTGGAGTATTCCCGTTAAACTTAGGTCCACGATGCTCGATGAGTATTTATAAGAGACTAAATAAACGATCCATTCATATTAACTGACATTCTTATAGATAAAAAAACTTTAAAAAAAAAAAAATTACTAATTTATATAACATGAAAAAACATGTGAAAACTAAAGTGGTATGCAGTGGGTCATCATAACTCGACCTTCAGCTAACTAAATCACCTAAATACAAACATTGGTATTAAGAATTATTTTTTTAATACTTTTTTCCTATGAAAGAAAGCTTACCCTATCAAAAATAAAAACCACGACTTTCTTGATATTACAAACCACAACTTTCTTGAAATTTTAGTTTATAATTTAAAAATGGAATAAGAATCTGAAAATCTACCAAAATCAGATTAAAGTTGAATAAATTCTGAAAAGAGTTATACCAAACATATATATATATATATAGGTTTTAAAATAAGCCCGATTTAAAGTGTGCCGAAAAACGTGACATAAAATAGTTGCACAAAATCGTTGCACTTTTAGGATT